>NC_092365.1:11673801-11952805 GCF_030848805.1 Temnothorax longispinosus | reverse complement strand
CTTCCCAGATTTTCCCATCCTAATCCCGGGGTTGGACGTAACAAAACTATTTCAATCCCTTTTTTGGACAGAATGGAATTCGGAAAGTCCTTAATTGAATTCCTGGCAATCCCGTTTTAATTCTTTTCAATCTTTTTTCGTTTGCTGGGAACGTTTCCATTTTTTGAATATATTCGTTTTTGTCTAATGCTACCGTGACGTTACCTTTGTCGGCTCTTGTAAAAATAACATCCGGATTGTTTCTTTAAAATTGGCACGCGGAGTTAATGAAAATTGTAGCGTTGGATCGAATTGATTTGTTTTGTTCGTAGAATAATGCGATATATTATAATGCGTTTTTCTTTATAATTTTTTTTATTGTTTTGAAGAAGGCCAAGTAAGGCACGAAACGTAAACACAAGTCTGTATACTATTATTAAATGTATTAAATATTTTTCTAACATCTGGTAATAGCTCGAAATTGGCCGTTTGTAAATTATTTAGGTTTAAAATGTTCCAATACGTCGAGAAATCATATTAGTAGAAAATGTCCGGAAGTATGTATGTATGTGTGTGTGTACGGATTTTTTGTACACGCATCTACTTCTACAATTTTTTAGATACCGTGTTGAAATTTGGCACACAAATAGAGTATCATAGAAAGTATGTTTTCCTATAATTTTATTAAAATCCGTCGACTGGTATGGATTTTAAGGGAATTTTCATTTTTCAGAAAAGCGTGTTTTACGCTGTAGTTTTCTCAATATTTGAGATATCGATCAATTTCTAATTCTATTATATTTTTCAATTTTTTCTACCCCTATTTCATATATAATTCTTTAAGATTTGATTGATTAGATCCGTTTTTATGTGATCAAAGAGCCATAATTTTTTTAGAAATGTGTGTGGCAAATTTTGAAATATCGGGCTATTTATAGTTTTATTATATTCTTAGCTTAATTGTGTAGATCAGATCATGACCTAAGATCGGTATGATTCAAGCAATTAAGTCAAGATCGGGGCATGATCCAGACAATTAAGCCAAGATCGGGGCATGATCTAGACAATTATGCCAAGATCGGGGCATGATCCGGACAATTAAGCTAAGATCGAGAGACGATCCAGACAATTAAGCCAAGGGGTGTTTACGTCTAGCAATCGGATTTGCAATCGGATTAATCGCAATCATATCAACCGACTAGGGAAAAAGTTCCCTAGACAAATCGGATTTGTTAAACGTGTCTATGGAGCGATCGGATTAGCTCACGAATAAGAGAACGAAAATTGTACCCGTATCGCAGAATTTTAAGAAGAAATAGAAAAGTAGGTATGCATGTACTTTTTGTTATTCTCATAATAATTAACTTTCATTCTCCTTCAAATGCATATTGAGCGATAGATGTATTAATATTTTACTGATATATTTTAAAGAAACAAATAGACTATAACCTCACTTTGATTTAATATCGTTAACATATTAGTTTATTAAAATAATATTTTTTTTCAGAGATAATTGCAAATGGATACGAACGAGGGAGAAGTGTTTGAGCAAGAGAATCAGTTTGGTATGTATATATATCGTAAAACAAAGTTTTTATTTTAGTTCTAGCTAAACTAATTATATATTAATATTTGCTTTTTGAAATATATTCCATGTCTTTGAAATAAGAAAATGAATACTTTGCAAAAATATCTTTTACATCATACGGAAGACATTATAATGTAATTATTAAATTGTTTCACTAAGTTTCTTATTTTCACAGAAAACTGTAGATACCAGTGGACCAATAAAATGACGAAACTGCTGATAAAAGAAATAAGGCAATATACATCACTATTAAATAAAAAAATAGTATGCAGAAGAAAATATGGAAGGAAATAGCGAGTAACTTTAAAAAAAGAGGTTACAACGTAACTGACGAACAATGTTCTGTTAAATGGAAGAACTTGAAACAGAAATATAGGTCGGTGCGTGATGCTAATAATGAGACTGGCAGTGCTAAAGTATCTTGGGAATACTTTGATTTAATAGACAAGTTTATGAATACTACACCTGAAGTAACACCTGTATCACTTGCTTCAAACACACGTGAATTTAGACTGCACAAAGAAAATGTATGTACAACAGAAAACAGCGAATCCAACGATGAAAATACAGTACCCAACACTACTTCTACTTCTACTTCTACTACTTCTTCTTCTACTACTTCTCATGGTACAAAGCACAAGTTCAGAAAACGTGCAAGAAAACGTAGAAAAACAGCCTGCGTCTTCTGGAGGGCCGCCCTAAGGCCCAACTTGCGCATCGTAGCCACCACTGCCCTCACTGCGACATTCGCCTTTTCTCGGTCCTCATCCCAAGTATCACCCTCGACTCCCAGGAATGTATCATCGGCAAAGCCATTTAGCCAACATCCCGGGAGGAAAGCGATCCGGAGGAGGTAGTCATACCCCAGGTTCCACAGAAGTGGGTCAAGTACTGACCTCTGTGGAACCCCCCGCACGACCAACCCGACCCTTACTACACCATCGCGGTCGGTGTACAAGAGGCTCCTGTCCCGGAGGTAGTCATGTATAACTGCCCTTAGATAAGGAGGGACGCCGTGGTGATTTAGCGCCCTCCTTATCACTGGCCACGGCAGAAAGTTAAAGGCGTTAGCTACATCAAAGCTAACGCCCAACACCACCCTGTTGGCCTCCATCGCGGCTTCCAGGAGGGCCCGAATGCGTAAGATCGCATCCACAGTCGATCTGCCCTCCCGGAAGCTATCCTGACCAGTCGCCGATACTGGGTTTCCGAGACCCTGCATCGTTAAAAGGTTGTTACCCTCTGCCATGACGGCGTCAAGTATCTAACCCAGGAATTTCGCCGGAATAAATCCGTTGCCCACCGTCACCACGTGGAGGTACCCAGGTTGCAGAAGGATCAAGTTATGGATATACTTTGACTCTATTGTGGTCTTGGACGTCAAATATATATATAAGATTTGTACTTTCTCAGAGTCATGTGGGAAAAACTGCATTTTCAATGTGATTACGTTATGATCTGACGAAAACTTTCGAGTAACAAATTAGGCAAATCTGGTCAATTTTCAAAAACTCATCGGGTATACTGGATCTGCCATTTTGAATTTTGGAAAACTGACATCAAATTCGTACTCAGCGACCACAAAAACCCCCGAGTACCAAGTTTCAAGCGAATTGGATCAATTTGAAGAAACATCCGCGATATTGGGTCCGCCATATTGGATCTGCCATTTTTTTATTAAAAAATTTAGTCAATTGTAATTCAAGCTTTTGAATCCGAATCCACGGTCAGAATTTCAAAGCTAGCTTGCGTTTTTTCATTGCGGCTCAAAATATACTAAAAAAGTATGTTTTTTGAGATTAGAAAAAAAAACGAACCAATTAACTTTTGAATTCTGACCTCGGATTCGGATTCAGCGACCCAAAATACGTAAGAATTGACTAGTCCGGTCCGCCGGACAAAAATTTCATTTTTTTTGTGGGGCTGTGTAATCAATTGACTGACCAATTAACTAAGGCGCTACCAAGAGATAAGTTCCATCGTTTAAAGTAAAAGAGTGGCGTATTATCGTGTAATAGTTAATATTTTTTGTCGAGTGGGAGTGTTGAGTATTGCGACGAAAAATAGGACCGCTAGGGCAAGATATATTGAAATGTATCAAGAACAATAGATCGCGGCGTGGAGTATCGATAGATCGCGGCGTTTATGACTCCCCACCATTAGGGCCGCGTTTCCGTAGCGTCGCGCACTTCTCATCTATCCACGTAAGCACACACTTCCTTTCAAGCGTGTCTCGAGGAAGGTCGTATTTCCGCTCTTGCAAGTATTCCACGTATTATTCTACAGCGCTCTCGCTGTCTTTTCTTGATTGTAATAAAGCACAATATTAATACACACGAGTGTCGTGATCTTTGCAATAAACCTTAGCCCCTAATAATAAAATAAACAAGAAATTATTTTAAAAAATTACCTCACAACAGAAATTCGACCAATTAACAATACTGCATGAAGTAAGTTTAAGTTCTTATTCAAGAAAATTTTGACGTTGCGGCCTAATTGTAAGAAAGTATACGATAAATCGACATATCGTTTGTAAATCCAAATGAGCATGTGAGAACCACGTATTGTCAATTAATTTAATATCGCATTTTTGTTTGATTCGCTTTTATGATTGTTGCGAACATATTGAACATTATAGCATCGAAATAATAATGTATTGCAATTAAAATTCATTAGGCTGTTGCATTTAGGACACCGCGCAGAACAATGCAGAACTTTATGGTCTATTAAATAATCGACAAGTTTGTCGTAATTATCACAAATTCTTAAAAATCCGTACAGCTTCATATTGTAACGTGTTAACTCACTGTAGGATTGTCACACTCTAAGTAGAAGTATGAGACTACACTATCACGAATAATAACACGAGAAATGTAAACAAACATAGCACATTGAATGTACTTGTACAATATACGTATTGTAGTTATATATATACTTTTCAATATACCAACTATTCTCTGCTTTAATAAAAAGACTTTATTTTTATTAATGATTTAGCGTAGATTAAAGTTTGAATCCAACATTTCTTTAAAATAAACACTATAACTGTAGATACGACTATACGTCGATTTCGTTCAAGTTCCTACAAATTTTAAAAAACATTTAATAAATATACTAATTTAATATAGTTATCAACTAAAATTAAAAGAACTATCTGATAATTTAAATAAAAAAAAAAGTTAAAAAAGGCGTCAAGTACACGCATAGTAGTGTATATGTTGTTACCTCGAAAAAAAAAGAAAGTGGTAGTATTATACCTCGAAAAAACGGGAGGGTCCCGTTTGCCTACAAAACGATTGCCTACAGGTTCGTTTGCACACACCCATTGCACACAATCCCGATAGCACACATTTCAAATTGCCTACAGAGCGATTGCCTACAGGCATTATTGCGCATATATTTCTTTGTCTACACGATCATATTGCGCACAGCGCATTGCACACACGACCGTATTGCACACAGCGCATTGCGCACACGACCGTATTGCACACAGCGCATTGCACACACGACCGTATTGCACACACGACCGTATACTTTCCACGCGAACCGAGGTTCACGCACACCCCCCCCCCCCGTGCTTTCGGGGGAGGTGCGGTAGTCCCGAAATAGTTCACGCATACACTTTCCACGCGAACCGAGGTTCACGCACACCCCCCCGTGCTTTCGGGGGAGGTGCGGTAGTCCCGAAATAGTTCACGCATACACTTTCCACGCGAACCGAGGTTCACGCACACCCCCCCCGTGCTTTCGGGGGAGGTGCGGTAGTCCCGAAATAGTTCACGCATACACTTTCCACGCGAACCGAGGTTCACGCACACCCCCCCGTGCTTTCGGGGGAGGTGCGGTAGTCCCGAAATAGTTCACGCATACACTTTCCACGCGAACCGAGGTTCACGCACACCCCCCCCCCCGTGCTTTCGGGGGAGGTGCGGTAGCCCCGAAATAGTTCACGCATACACTTTTCACGCGAACCGAGGTTCACCGGCCCGAAAGCAGGGGGGGGGTGTGCGTGAACCTCGGTTCGCGTGAAAAGTGTATGCGTGAACTATTTCGGGGCTACCGCACCTCCCCCGAAAGCAGGGGGGGTGTGCGTAAACCTCGGTTCGCGTGGAAAGTGTATGCGTGAACTTTTCATGCGTGGAAAGTTAATATGTGAGATGCCACATGGGTTAGATGACGCGCTTTAAACAGTTAAATACTTTTGAAGCGCGTCATCTAACCTACGTATTTTCCAAACTTTTTTTGTTAATAACTTTTTAACGAATAACGAGCGACGGCTAAAACCTTCTGAAGGTCACTTGGGGTCATGACCTTGACAACATATATCAAGGTCATTGAAATCGGTAAATACGGCCGTGTGTGCAACACGGCCGTGTGTGCAATACGGTCGTGTGTGCAACACGGCCGTGTGTGCAATACGGTCGTGTGTGCAACACGGCCGTGTGTGCAATACAACCGTGTGTGCAATACGGCTGTGTGTGCAACACGGACGTGTGTGCAATACGGCCGTGTGTGTAATACGGCCGTGTGTGCAATATGGTCGTGTGCGCAATGCGCTGTGTGCAATACGGTCGTGTGTGCAATAACAGCCATGTGTGCAATGCGCTGTGTGCAATACGGTCGTGTGTGCAATGCGCTGTGAACAATACAGTCGTGTGTGCAATGCGCTGTGTGCAATACAGCCATGTGTGCAATGCGCTGTGTGCAATACGGTCGTGTGTGCAATGCGCTGTGAGCAATACGGTCGTGTGTGCAATGCGCTGTGTGCAATACAGCCATGTGTGCAATGCGCTGCGTGCAATACGCTGTATGCAATACAGCCGTTTTTACAATGCACTGTGTGCAATACGGTCGTGTGTGCAATAACAGCCATGTGTGCAATGCGCTGTGTGCAATACGGTCGTTTGTGCAATGCGCTGTGTGCAATACGGTCGTGTGCGCAATGCGCTGTGTGCAATACGGTCGTGTGTGCAATGCGCTGTGCGCAATATGATCGTGTAGATAAAGAAATATGTGCGCAATAATGCCTGTAGGCAATCGCTCTGTAGGCAATTTGAAATGTGTGCTATCGGGATTGTGTGCAATCGAACCTGTAGGCAATCGTTTTGTAGGCAACTGGAGCCCTCCCGAAAAAACCTAAGTAACAAGTGGTAGACGTAATCTTTATATCTCGAAAAATCTCGAAAAAATCTAAACAGTAGTATCTTTATTTCCGAAAAATTATAACCCAAGTGATACACATCACAAAATTATGTTACTTTATCAAAAAGAAGAGTCGCGCTTCAAGTGATCTATTCCAATTACAAAAAAGAAATTATATCTCTTTAAATTACAGCGCCAATTACAGAAAGAACATATATATTGCCTCAAGAAATAATTGTTGCACTACTTTGAAAAATATTTACATTGTGTCAATTAGAAAAGAATGTATGATAACAATTTTATAAGATTAAAAAATTTTATTTAAATTTAACAAGGGAATACAAGATATTTAAATACAAAGTTTACATGTGTATTTTTTAGTGGTCACAAAGAATTACAGAGGTAACAGTACAAAATAAAAATATTTTATTAAAATATTTAATCCAACGAGGGAATTTGTATTTAAATACAAAGTTTATATATGTATTTTTCAATAGAATAAAATATTTAATCCCAAAGAATTACAGAGGTAACAGTACAAAATAAAAATATTTTATTAAAATACATAAAATTTTTTTGTAAAAAAACTTGGCGCTGCTAGACCTCGTAAATAAATAAACTTATCCTATACTTAATTTTAAGCCGCATTATCCGCCGTCCGCGTTGTCACGCACACCCATATCACTCACTCGCACATCCACGCTGATAATCATTTAATATTACTCCCATCGCATTTTTCTCTGAATTATTTTTATTTATTGTTGTCCTTATTTATTTAAAATTTCGAGGTCTAGCAGCGCCAAGTTTTTTTACAAGAAAAATTTATGTATTTTAATAAAATATTTTTATTTTGTACTGTTACCTCTGTAATTCTTTGGGATTAAATCTTTTATTCTATTGAAAAATACATATATAAACTTTGTATTTAAATACAAATTGTATTCCTTCGTTGGATTAAATATTTTAATAAAATATTTTTATTTTGTACTGTTACCTCTGTAATTCTTTGTGACCACTAAAAAATACACACGTAAACTTTGTATTTAAATATCTTGTATTCCCTTGTTAAATTCAAATAAAATTTTTTAATCTTATAAAATTGTTATCATACATTCTTTTCTAATTGACACAATTGTATTCCTTCGTTGGATTAAATATTTTAATAAAATATTTTTATTTTGTACTGTTACCTCTGTAATTCTTTGTGACCACTAAAAAATACACATGTAAATAAACATGTAATTTGCATGTAATTGTAAAGATTTTTCAAAGTAGTGCAACAATTATTTCTTGAGCCAATATATATGTTCTCTCTGTAATTGGCGCTGTAATTTAAAGAGACATCATTTCTTTTTTGTAATTGTAATAGATCACTTGAAGCGCGACTCTTCTTTTTGATAAGGTAACATAATTTTGTGATGTGTATCACTTGGGTTATAATTTTTCAGAAATAAAGATACTACTGCTTAGATTTTTTCGAGATTTTTCGAGATATAAAGATTACGTCTACCACTTGTTACTTAAGTTTTTTCGAGGTATAATACTACCACTTTCTTTTTTTTCGAGGTAACAACATATACACTACTATGCGTGTACTTGGCGCCTTTTTTACCTTTTTTTTAAAAAAAGTAATTTTGTACGGATATCACGCTTTTTTGTAGTATTACGCATTTTATAAACAGTATGTACAGGGTAAAGCTATTTGGAGGTATAATACTACCACTTGTTTTTTTCGAGGTAACAACATAACAGGGTAACAACATAATACATATACACTACTACGCGTGTACTTGGCGCCTTTTTCACCTTTTTTTTAAAAAGGTAATTTTGTACGGATATCACGCCTTTTTGTAGTGTTACGCATCTTAATCTTATAAACAATATATCTTATAATCTTATAAACAGTATATACAAGGTATGAAGCTAAAAGTGTTACAGACTATTATTTCTAAAGAAAACAACAATTTAATATTTTGCTTAGTTTTTTTTTAATAATAATCTGTAACCCTTTTAGTTGTACATCTTGTATATATTTTTCAATGACAACATAAAACATAATCGCAATATAGCATGATTAATGTTAATAAGTCGTTAACTGTAAAATTCTTTATTTATTTTTATTCGCGTGTCTTACTGAATGTTGTTCGCAACTGTATATTGTGACAGGAAATTCTGAACTCAACGTCTCGCGGTCTAAACTCTCGGGATCCGCGTTAGAATAAGATAATATTTAATTAACATTAAAATTAACTTAGCGCCAGGTCCAATGGGATTGCCCCATACAGCCGAAATGCCGAACAGGCCTCGACGGCTGTATCGATAACGATGTATCGTACGGCGACCAATGAGCGTCAGCCTTACGGCGGCTTCCCCCGCTCTCTCGAACCGGCCGAACCACAGGAAGCTCCCGGCGAAAGCACGACCGAACACTCTTTGTGTGAGCATCGTGCGAGAAGGTCTAAATCTAACCTGTTAAGACGTCGTCAAATTGTATTGTAAGACGTCGTCAATTTGTCAAGAAGCGATCGCACGGAGGGTCAATTTTGTAAAGCGCCGTTGAAAGATGTCGAAAAATCGCACGGAGAGTCGATCTCTGAGAGTTGTGATTGCCAGGTAAAACAATAAAGGAAACTAATTCTTATCAAAACGTAAGTAGTAATCTTCAGTTCCGTCAATTATTTCCACTTCTTGGTATCTCCTGTTTCCTGGGTCACCCAATCGAACCATTTTATTGAATAAATCAGAGTTTGTTAGTTCTCATAAAACTAACTGGCGCCCAACATATTAGACATATTAATTAGCTACATTTTGAGCCCCGACAGCTCCGACCCAAGCCGCGTCGGGTGAAAGAGTTTGTCGAAATAAAAATCCTGTCTCAATTGGCGCCCAACGTGGGGCAGTTGGGAAACGAAAAATTGATAATTAAAGTAATTAATTTGTATAACTTTATTGTGAACGGCGAGGCGTTGAGTCCGAGCGTGCCTGCCGGCATCCGCATTCCGAACTCAAGGCCGGCTGCAAAGTCAAATGTAAACAAACAGGAAATACTTTATGCTTTCTTCGACTATCGCTCCTAATGTTTTCCTTGTAGCGCTTCTATTATATTTATTGATCATATATGTACCGAGTGATCGTAAATCGGAGAGTCAGCCGATTCGACGATGCTCAAACTTAATGAACATAAATTGCTGTCGACGAGTGAAGATCTTGCTCTCATCCGTTGACAAATTATTACAATCTATGTAAAATGTGTCAAATTATTTATTAATTATTATATGTTATTTTCGTCTGAATGAAGGTCTTGCCCTGTTCATGACGGATTACGAATTATAAATTGCAGTCGCTTAGTTTAGATCTTGCTCTGATTTTGCGGCTTATTGAAATTATTGAGATTATAGAGATTATTGAGTAAATTCTGCGGGACAAAGGTCTTGCCCTGGTCCGCGTCAGTTATTGTAATTTTTGAATTGTAAGTGAGTTGATCTCGTTAATTAGTAAATCCTAGAAGGATTAATTAAATTTTGTTGTCAATGGGTGAGGATCTTGCTCCCATTCGTTGACAAATTATTGGCTCATATCTTGTTATGAATGAATACTGTTATCCATGTTAATTTATTATGTACGCGTTTCGTCGGCCGGTTCATATTTCGCTGTGAATCGTTGACGAGGTCCGTTCTTACGTGTTATTATTGAAAAGTCAATGTCATTTCAACGGCTTGAGTCTTGTCCTAGTTGTTGATTGATGTAAATTAAGTTATTATATGTTACTGTGGAAAGTAGACGACATTCTGATAGCTTGAGTCGGTTGTTGACTTGCTGAATAATCGTAAATTAATCAAGCTGTTAATCCTTAGTAAAATTTTGTTCAAATCTAAGAAAGTGATTGACTGTGTCAAGACGGAGATTGTTGAGTAAGACATTGAATCGTCAAAGCAGGCATTGGCATAACTACTGTATAATTAAACTGAAGCAGAGAATTATCGTCGAATAAGGCTTTAGCAAGACTAAACGTAGTTCAATATCATGACGTCTATGTTTATTTTGCCGCCTAAACGAACGACGAGAGCCGGAACGAAATTAATAGAGATAAATAATAAAAAACTGTCAAACGATCAGAGTTCGCAAATGTCGCTCAACGAAACGTTTCCAAGGGGGGACGCATTAAGTGGGGACTTACAGACCGGGCCCGTACTGTCGCAAACCGTTGAGGGCGCGGGGGGTGGAGGGCTCACCTACCGCTCGAAACTCGGACGCGGCCGTTTTGACACAGCGAGCCATTGGGGTTATCCCTAAAATCATTCAGGGGGGTACACCAGTAGGTAGAGGAAGAGGATCGCGTGGAGCGACCCCGACTTTTAGCGAAAATCCACGTTGGCAATCATTAGAAACGACGTTTGGGACTTTGACAACGAGACTAGACCATGTTGATACAAGATTGGCATACGTTGAGACACTCGAGAGTAAAATAATTGAAATAGTGGGAAATATGAATTTGTTGATTGATCAATTAAATAATAAAATGAGTGAAATATTGGGAAATACGAAATTGTTGATTGATCAATTAAATAATAAAATCCCGGTAAACGAGAGAGGTCCGGTCGAAGGAGAACCCCGTAGAATACATTTCAGTAATGAAAATCGGACAGTCAATCTGAACACTCGATCATTGGACGTGAATCGAATAGGGGTGTTAAATGACGTTCGACATAACTTTCGAAACTTAAACGTAGAACAATTAAATCATCAGACTAGCGAATGGCCATACGGCATGGTCAAATTAACAATGACGCGATTAACATCAGAAGGCAAATTAGTAAGCGAAGACAACTACGTAACTAATGAGGAATATCGTCAAATGATGCAAACTAAATCTGAAGTAGAACGTGATGAGATCCGTACCCCTAATCCTAAATCCTGGCGCGAACAACGATCGTCACCAATTAGGAAGGAAGTTCTATCGTGGCGCAGTAGCGAATCGGACGATAGCGACGATAACACTCGAGGAGCTGACGGTTATCAACACACGCGAGCTAAAAGGAATACCTTGTCAATAAATCGGTACGATAGTAGGGAAAATAACTCGCCCGCGTACGCTTATGATCGCGAACTCGAATCGGCCATGAAAATTGGCCGTATCATCAGGGATTGGAATATTACGTTTCCTAAAACAGAGAAAGACAATTTCTACTAATTTTGAAAGATTAGTTGAGCGTGAGCGGGATAAAAAAGGATCTGTTTGTTCCTTGTTTGTCAAGCGTTTTCGAGGGACCGTATAGAGCTTGGTATTTGTTAAACAAACAATGCTGGCAAACATGGAAAGATTTCACACGCGCCTTTCGCTTTCAATGGGCAGTGAAGAAGGACGAAGGAGCACTTTTCCTAGAGGTCTGCAATTTGAAGTTCGAAAAGGGGGAAACCTTAGCAGAATTTACTTGTCGAGCACGTCTTATCTTCGAAAGGATGCAAAATCTACTGTCATTTCGCGAACAATTAAAACAAATTCTTGTCAAGTTTAATCCGAGATTAACTTTCGAAGTCCTGAATCTATCTATTCGCAATTATGACGAATTTTTGCACTACTTAAATGAGCGGAATTATCTATACAATCGTTCAGTCGAGACTCAAAAGGGAGCGCGCGGAAGATTCTCTAAGTCGGATTTGAGGTGTTTACAGGATGACACCGACGAGTCTGATATTTAGTCTATTGAGGGCGGGAGTAGCGACGAGAGTACAACCGAGCTAAGGGCCACACAGACAAAACCGCCACGTAACGCTAAAAAGGAAAATAGTACGGCAAACAATACAAAGACATTAGTTAAGCAGAGGCTCGAAAAGAATATAGCGACCGTTAAGAGAGCCGCGAAATCGTCAACAGACACCCGGAACGAACAACCACCGGCTCCTCAAGCAAGGCCTGCCCGAGACTTCACTAAAATATTCTGCTATAACTGTGGCGAGATGGGACCCACGGCGCGTATTTGTACCGCGGAGCGGCAAGTCTTGTGCCTTATTTGTCAAAATAAAGGCCACGTGAATAAGGATTGTCCAACGCGGTCGGGAAACGGGCAGGGCCGGCAGTAACCCTCCCTCAGGCTACCGCCATAGAAGGTTCGATTGAGGGAGAGAAAACAAAACTCAATATAGAACAGATAAAATCTCTGAATAGACTAGAAACGCGCGTCGATATACCTACATCAAATCAGCCCTCAATTACCACGGCTAACGTTAATCGCGAGGCACTATTATTAGATTTACTTGAAATGCTCTCGGGCGATTCGGAATGGTCCGAGGAGGAAATCGACCTGGAACCGGTCAATTCAAACAAACAACCCGCGGAAATTATTCAATTGTCGACGTTGACAACTGACGAGACATCAGACGTTAGGAGCGAGGAAACAATTAAAAGTCAAGCCAGGTTAACAACTAGTTGTGACAAAGATTGGTATGATGTAAAACGTGAACTCGTAAGCAAATAATCCGATAGATTGAAAGGATCTTGACAAGACCTCTACTCACACCGTGGGCGCAATTGTCGATTGATACGGTAGGACCGTTTACTCGTTCAAAGAAGGGCAATGTATACATAATTGTCGTGCAGGATCTCTATACGAAATTTGTCGAACTGTTCCCGGTACGTAATCAAACCGGTAAAATCGTGGTTAAGGTCTTGGAAACGGTGTTCGATAGATGGGGAACTATTCCGGAGTCAATTGTCATGGACAACGGTACGGAGTATGTGAATAAAGACGTTAAAGCCTTCCTAGCAGCTAACAAAATTAGTCATATCACCACCCCGTTAGCACATCCGCAAGCGAATCCCGTGGAACACATTAATAGAACGATAAAACCCATGATTGCGGCATTTATAAAAACTAGTCAAAACGAGTGGGATGAAAATTTGTCGAAACTCCAACTTGCGTACAATACGGTGCCTCACTCGGGTGGTAGAGTCACTCCGTTCTATTTAAATCACGCGCGAGAAGCTAACTTAAACCAACGGAAACGTTTAGTTGACGATAATCAGCAAGTGACTGACGAGACGGTGACTGATTGGGTTAAACGGATAAACAAATTTGACGAATTGCGCCACAAAGTTGAAAATCAATTAAAAAATTATTCCCATAAACGTCTTGCTAAGGCTAATTCAGACAGAACAAAACAATTTGACTTAAAAATTGGTACCACAGTCTATTATCCGAATAAAAAATTGAGTAAAAAAGCCGAAAGATACTCTGCCAAGTTAGCCCACCGATATTTAGGTCCGGCAACTGTGAAACGAATAATTGGGCCAATGATTGTGGAATTAGCGGATAAGAACGATAAAATTGTCGGGAAATATTATGTAACAGACTTAAAAATTCCCCGTCGTAGTTTGCGTGGTGACTAAATTGCGCTAATAGGTTGACCAGAGGATAAACACCTGCTTGAAGAAGACACCTGCTTCAACACTGAGGGACAACTACCCTGGCAATATAAGCGATACTTATGATACGCCAACCGTCTCCGACTCCGGGGACACCGCCAAGGGCGTCCATGCACTACTGGCGGAAAAGTTAGAGATCGAGGCCAGAGTACGAGCCTTGAATAGGGAGATCAAGTCTGAGCTAAGCAGACCTGCTTCTGTTGTCAAAGCACCAGTAACAGACGTCCCGGGAGCTTCGGGGCCTTGATTTCGACGAATTATCAGTGGACTCCGACGAATTATTTGTCTCGCCTGCCTCTTCACTCCGAAGACCGCAGTCGAGCCGCAGAGGATCTGATTCGGGGACTATACCACGCAATGCAGAGGCGATCCAGTTAAGGAGACCCACAATCTTCCACCACCGAAATTTTAGCTTACCTCGTCTAAAAGGGTAACTGCTGATGCAGACATCCATGGGGAGAACGTCCTACGCAATAGGATCCCGCCGGGAGGTCATCCCCAGCGAAAATCAGCCATCACGGGAAAGAAACCTAGGCCCGTTGACGACCCGGAGGCACTGGTTGCCCCGTCGGTTATGATAAAATTATTGCCATTAAAGGGGATGCCATCGTTGGACGAGGTGCTAAAGGAGCTCGGGGTTGCTGGAGTTGGTAGCACTCCACACAAAGAGAGACTTCTCTACATGGCCGATTGTCGCATAATTAACGAGGAACTCTTCAAATCCATCGTCACCAGAAGGGCCGAATACCTTCTCAAGAAGATGGAATCTACCAAGGTCAATTGTGGCACCCAGACGTACGTATCCGTCACGAGAAAATCACAAGTTGTCGGCTGTGTTAATTGTAAGTCAGCAGAACACCACTTCAAGGCCTGCGGCTTACCCTACCGGCCTGGGTTTTGCCAAATTTGCGGAGCAGATGGGTTTGACACGCAGGACTGCATTTATCCTCACGGGACCGAGCATGAACGCGCCCTCAATCGCTGCGCGGGTTGCGCCAAGGACCTCAGTCTATACTGTCCAGAATGTCCCGACTGTAATATAAGGTTCAAAGGACTATCTGACTGGCTTCGACTTATACGCCACTTGGCCAACATGGATGATCCCAACCAATCACCGGTATCTTGTCGATGAAGGCAAGGAGGTCCTCAGACGTAAAATCAAGGCTAAATTTGACTCACCCGAGGACCACCCAAACAAGCTGAGGAGATTCCTTATTAGGGAAAACGCCCTCTTGTCAACATCAAAGGTGGCAAATCCCAGAGCCCCTGGAGCTCAACAGTTGTCAGAAGAAAACGACGACAGGCCATTCGAACCTTATACTCACCCTTGGCCCTGGTGAAAACCACTCGATGAAGTCATGAAGGACAGACCCGAGATCACGGACGGTGAGGAGATCAAAATCATCGTGCCTACTAAGTCTAAGGAGACATCAAAGTAAACTGTCGACCAGGAAAGCGCGTTCATTAATAACTACTTGAACTGAAAACTTATTGTATAGCCAAGCTACCGTGTGTGTCGAACTCTGCTAACTTTCCTCATAAAATAAAATACATACATTGTCCTAGTCAATTGTCATAATCAACCTCGACCTTATCCTCTAAGATTCCAAGAAAATATACACTCTTAGACGGAACTGCAGATTGCACTTTAAGACAATTGTCAATCTTCTATTTCAGCTGCAAGTTGCAGATAAGATTGGTCTATAAGGATATTTGATCGTTCCATTGAAGGAATTATCCTGCTTAGACGTTGAGGTCCGAAGGGGGAGGATCCCAGCAAACGAAAAAAGATTGAAAAGAATTAAAACGGGATTGCCAGGAATTCAATTAAGGACTTTCCGAATTCCATTCTGTCCAAAAAAGGGATTGAAATAGTTTCAATATCATGGAATTCCTTATTTTGGAAAGAATTTGTCTTTTTTGAGTCCCATCCAATTCCGACACAAAAATATTGTACCACTGAATGCCAGGTTAGGGATTGGAAAGTTTCGTGATGAATTCCATTGAATACCATTGATTCCGTTAACGAAATGAATACCACTGAATGCCAGGTTAGGGATTGGAAAGTTTTGTGATGAATTCCATTGAATACCATTGATTCCGTTAACGAAATGATTACCATTGAATGCCAAACTAGGAATTAAAAATTTCCGTATTGAATTCCATTGAATTCCGTCTATTCTGACAATAAAATGAATACCATTGAAGCCAGGATAGGGATTGAAAAGTGTCCGTGTTGAACTCTGTGGCGGTACGCGCCACCAATAGTACACGCCCGCGCGGTATCTGCATTACCGGCAGTTCGCGTCGACGCCGCTAGGCGTCGCATCGCCGGGGCATCTTCTTGAGTTCAAAGTTTTGTCTCGACCGCTATGTAAAGGGACCCCCTACGGTGCCTGACAGATCTTACAAATCTCATTTTCGGGCTAATTGCCCGTCGGCAGTAGTGAGTGTAATGCCCTTAGGCATACACAAAAGCTGACCGACGAACAACGGCGCTTGGTCGCCCAACGGAGGCGCGAGACGTTTCCTAAACCATCTAATGCCATGCAATTCTATAACCTTTACGGATTCCATAAGATTGGATGGAATTGAAATTTTTCTTTTTTGGATTCCATGGGATTGGACCATCTCATTTCAAATCCCATCTAATTTCATCTAATTCCCCCAAAAAAGGGATTCAAAGATATTAAAAAATTTTAATATTTTTTAATCCTTTTGCGTTTGCTGGGATGTGACAGGAAATTCTGAACTCAACGTCTCGCGGTCTAATCTCTCGGGATCCGCGTTAGAATAAGATAATATTTAATTAACATTAAAATTAACTTAGCGCCAGGTCTAATGGGATTGCCCCATACAGCCGAAATGCCGAACAGGCCTCGACGGCTGTATCGATAACGATGTATCGTACGGCGACCAATGAACGTCGGCCTTGCGGCAACTTCCCCTGCTCTCTCGAACCGGCCGAACCACAGGAAGCTCCCGGCGAAAGCACGACCGAACACTCTCTGTGTGAGCATCGTGCAAGAAGGTCTAAATCTAACCTGTTAAAACGTCGTCAAATTGTATTGTAAGACGTCGTCAATTTGTCAAGAAGCGATCGCACGGAGGGTCAATTTTGTAAAGCGCCGTTGAAAGTTGTCGAAAGATCGCACGGAGAGTCGATCTCTGAGAGTTGTGATTGCCAGGTAAAACAATAAAGGAAACTAATTCTTATCAAAACGTAAGTAGTAATCTTCAGTTCCGTCAATTATTTCCACTTCTTGGTATCTCCTGTTTCCTGGGTCACCCAATCGAACCATTTTATTGAATAAATCAGAGTTTGTTAGTTCTCATAAAACTAACTGGCGCCCAACATATTAGACATATTAATTAGCTACATTTTGAGCCCCGACAGCTCCGACTCAAGCCGCGTCGGGTGAAAGGGTTTATCGAAATAAAAATCCTGTCTCAATATGTACCGATATCTTCAGGTATTTATATTTTTGATAATTACAGATGGACACCTGTAACACGTGTCTGAAATTTACCTGATTTGTTTATTCTTTTATTCCCTTCAACTAATCGCAAATTAATTCTATTTGATAAAAGCAATTCTGTTAAATTTTTCATACATAATGTTTATAATTTTCTATTAATTATAAATATTAAATAGTACGATATATATATATTCGTACTCACATCCTTGAAAATTATTTCGAGAATTTGAGCGAATGTCACAACTAGATAAAATTATTTTTTATATTTTGACAGTTGAGTAGGAACATATTTGAGTTGGCGAAAAATGATTCTCTGAAACCGCACGTGTGTGTAAATAATTCAGTAGGAAATATATATTCTTCATTTCAAAATACATTTGCACACTACGTACCAAAAATATATAATATGATAACGTAGTTTTTGCTATTCAAGTGATTGAATTTCAGAAAAGAAAAAGATTTAAAAGTATATAACTATGTCAGTCAATAAAGAAACATAGACGCAAATTGAATCATATATATTTAATTGCCTGCTCATTATAACAAAACCAGATATATGTAAAAATGTATAATGTATAAGACGATATAACTGTGTGGTTATATAGAAAATAAATATAAAGTGCAAACACATAGAAATTGTATATTTTTCTATACTTAAATGCAATAGGAAGAAATAATTAAACAAGTATCTTTGCATAGGAATATTATGCATAATTTTTACAAAACATATTTGAGATTCGCGCAATTGAGATATATAATAAAATTAATAACGATTCTATAAATCTTAGATATATGTTAATAATACGACATGATCTTTTTAATCATTAAACTTACAAACTAACGGAAAAAGATTCGTATCCCAAAATGCCAATAATTTTTCTAATGTAACAATAATACTGAAAATATATCCCTTACGAAAAAACACCCAAGGTTTTGGTGTTTACACCTAACTTTGGGTGTTTACACTCCATTTTCGGTGTCAACGCCTAAATTTTCAGTGTTAACACCGACATTTGAATGTCGACACTCAAAGTTTCAGTGTCGACACTCAACTTTTGGTGTCGACACCCAAAATTTGGTGTCGACACCCAAAGTTTTAGTGTCGACACTCAACTTTTGGTGTCGACACTCAAATTTTGGTGTCGTCACCCAAAGTTTCGGTGTCGACACTCAATTTTTGGTGTCGACACCCAAATTTTGGAGTCGACACCGAAACTACCGAAATTTTGGGTGTCGACACCTAACTTTTGGGGTCGACAATCGGGTTTCAGTGTTGACACCCAATTATAAAACAAAATATAAAAATTATAAAATGCAAGGTTAAAACTTCAACTTATTATGAGGCCACATTATACATATATCTAACTTTGAATTATATATATATATATATATATATATATATATATATATATACCCAAGTAGCAAATTATATTTTTTAAATGTTTTTTTTAATATTTATTTTTCATTAATTATGCATTGTACAATTTATTGTAAAAAAATATTTTAACATTTATTGAATATTTATTTTACATTAATTATTTGTTTGAACTAATGATTTAGACACTCGACAGCACACGGATGTGCCTTTGCTTTGGTGTGCGTTGGCAGCATGTGGAGGGGATGCGCTGCTAGCGCATGCGCAGGGGCCATATTATGTTCGTCGTCAGTGCCGTTAACGGCGTCGGCCTGGTCGGCCATGTTGGCGCAGCTTCTATACGATACGAGAAACCCGCGCAACAACGCTTAATCGAACCGACAGTTATCGGTAGGTAGGAACGGAATACAGGTCCAGCGCATCTCCCGATCTCCTCCACATGCTGCCAACACACACCACAAAGCGAAGGCATATCCGGTGTCGCACATATGTATGTATCTGGTATATTTATAGTCAAAGTCGCGGTAAATGGACGCGGCGTCAGAGTCGCATGATCGCCATTTTTACTCAGTGACGAGTATGTATGGTTTATCTATATCTATGTATAATTCGAAGTTATATGTATAATGTGACCTCATAATAAGTCAAAGTTTTAACTTTGCATTTTATAATTTATATATACATATATATATATATTTATCGTTTTTTATGAAATATATACCCTTACGAAAAAAACACCCTAAATAACACTTAAAAAAACACCCAAAAAAACAAAAAAATAATAGCGTAATTTCGGATACCCAAATGGCGTTTACACCATTTGAGCGTTAACGCCAAGAAAAACACCAAAAATTTCGGTGTCATTTTTGGTGTTTTTCTTGGCGTTAACGCTCAAATGGTGTAAACGCCATTTGGGGATCCGAAATTACGCTATTATTTTTTGGTGTTTTTTTAGGTGTTATTTAGAGTGTTTTTTCGTAAGGAATGGATACAAATATATATAATAAATAATAACATAATTAATGATATACAAGAGCTTTTGTCGCGGATATCGATTTTCAATAATGGATATTATAACAAATACGTTTTACGTTCATTCGAAAACAAATTATGTGTACACATAATAAAAATTGTATGAATTAAAATTATGCGTATACACATAATCTCAACATCTCGGGTACTCGCAACCCGTCGCGTCGCGTAAAAGAGTCACGGTCGGTCTCGCTCCGCGTGTACTTGGCGCGAGACACTACCGTGTCTCTTGATAAAAATGCAGAATTATTTTTATGTTAGACATAATTTTAATTCATCCAATTTTTATTATGTCAAGACAATTTTAATTCATCCAATTTTTATTATGTCTAGACATAATTTTAATTCGTCAAATTTTTATTATATCTAGACATAATTTTAATTTAGCGAATTTTTATTATGTCATGACATAATTTTAATTCTGAGGCTAGGGCATTTTTAAGTCGATTCTTATGAATCAAGCTTGAATTCGATGTCTAGATGTCCCAGGTTGCCGATGACGAGGTCCACATAGTGCGCTCCATAGTTTTCGGTGTCCAGGTGTATTAATACCTTGAATTCGATGTCCACGTGTTCCAGGTTGCCGATGACGGGTTCCAGATAGTGCGCTCCATAGTTTTCGGTGTCCAGGTGTAATAATACGTTGAATTCGATGTCTAAATGTCCCAGGTTGCCGATGACGAGGTCCACATAGTGCGCTTCGTAGTTTTCGGTGTCCAGGTGTAATAATACGTTGAATGTGAAGTCTAGGTGTCCTAGGTTGCCAATGACGATGTCTAGATAGTGAGCTCCGTAGTTTTCGGTGTCTACGTGTATTAATATCTTGAATTCGATGCCTAGGTGTCCCAGGTTGCCGATGACGAGGTCCACATAGTGCGCTTTGTAGTTTTCGGTGTCCAGGTGTAATAATACGTTGAATGCGATGTCTAGGTGTCCCAGGTTGCCGATGACGATGTCTAGATAGTGAGCTCCGAATCGAATTCAAGCTTAAATACAATGTAAGGATACGAAATCTCTCTCTCTCTCTCTCTCTCTCTCTCTCTCTCTCTCTCATATAAAAACATAATTATTGGCGGAGACTTCAACTGTAACCTTCTTACAAACAACTTTGAAGCTGACCACTTGCGTGAACTTATGTCGAGTATAGCAATGCATATTGTTCATTCGGGTGCTACGCATCATACAGCCTCCGCAGATTCGTGGCTTGATGTTCTAGTGGTGGATGACAGTGAAAAAATTTTGTCATTTACTAAATCTGAGTGTCCGTTTATAGCTGGTCATGATCTCATAGAGTTATCGCTCTCTCTGGCCACGAACTTGGTCATTGACCGTACTATTGTGAGACGTAGATATGGATCTATTGATTGTGATGTGTTCCGTGACCATCTTCGTTCTGTAATTGATGGTCTTGTGCCGGCCGTGGCCTGTGATAGGGGTGTGGGACTAGATGACCAACCAGGCGTTGGTGAGACTGAGGAGCTTTGTATGAGACTGTCGGGAGCTCTACTTCAAACATTGGATGTGTTTGCCCCTAGGCGAACATTTATAATTAAAAGGCCTCCGGTGCGATGGCTGACGGATGAGCTTAAAGCTCGAATTCGTAATCGCAACCAATTATACAGGCAGGCTAGACGCTCCAATGATCTGCTTGACTATGCCACTTACAGACTTTTCCGAAACCAACTTAATTCGGACATCAAACGTGTCAAAGGTGAATTTCAACTTAATTCTCTCAAAGACATCACTGATCCCGCTAAACTTTGGAGAGAACTGGCGCGGTTTGGTCTTGTAAAGTCAACCTTAGTCTCTCCTTTACACTTTCTTACACCTAGTCAATTGAATTCATTCTACGTTTCGGTCTCTAATGCTCAACCACCTTGCTTGTTTACTGATTTTATTTCTACTGTTACTTTAGTGACTCGATCATCCCAGAGACCAGAGTTTGTGTTCTCTGCTGTAACACCTGCTACGGTCCTTAAACTTATCTCAATGGGACCGACCCACTCTTATGCATCTGGTTCAGATGGTATACCGCTCTATATCCTGCGGATTGCCTGGCCTATAATCTCGGCGCATCTCATTACTTTGTTCAACCACTCATTGGAAACTTCTTCTTTTCCATCCCAATGGAAGCGCGCATTAATCCGCCCGCATTCGAAGATTCGTATTCCTTTATCCCCTACTGATACAAGGCCTATAGCTAACTTGCCAGAGCTGTCTAAATTACTTGAAAGGATTGTGGCTTCGCAGATTACTGAATACTTGATTGAACATAACCTCATAAATCCGAGACAGTCTGCGTATCGACCATGTCACAATACACAGACAGCTCTTCTGCGGGTTTGCGATGACATCAAAGAGGCGATTGATAAGGGTCTTATTATAATTATGATCCTCTTCGATTTTAGTAAGGCGTTCGACACTGTTCCACATCTCAAGCTACTTATCAAGTTAAAGGAGATTGGCTTTTCTGATGCTGTTCTTGCGTGGATTTTTTCTTACTTGACTGGTCGCTGTCAATCTGTGGTTGATGATGCTGGGAACTTCTCGGAGTGGTTGTATACGTCATCGGGCGTTCCTCAGGGCTCTGTGCTTGGGCCATTATTATTCTCTCTGTTTATTAATGATATAGGAGGAGTATTGCTGCATGCACTTCACATGATATTTGCTGACGACATTCAAGCTTATCTCTCATGTTCTCCGGCTAATATCCGTCATGGATTGGAGTTAATCTCTAGGGATGCAAAAGCTATCTTTGCTTATGCAGAATCTAATGGTCTGAAACTTAATTCGTCCAAGTCTAAAGTGATAATTTACGGTAGCAATGCTTATGTTAGGAATATTGACCTTAGCCTTCTGCCTCCTGTCATGGTGAACCAGGTACCTATCCCTTTTGTTAGTGAGGTGAGAAACTTGGGAGTTGTTTTTACGCCTACTCTGTCCTGGAAGAGGCACATTTCGCATGTATCACAGAGGGTGCACTGTGCGTTGTACAAATTGAAATTTAACAAGAACTCTCTCTCTACCGAATTACGAATCAAATTAGTGACGACGTTGATTATGCCACATGTTGATTATTGCTGCCTTGTCTACGATGGTTTAAGCAATGAGCTGAATACGAAGTTGCAGAGACTTGTAAACTGCTGTGTAAGGTATATCTTTGATCTTAAACGCGACGAACACATTACGCCCTATAGGCGACGACTGGGATGGCTCTTAGTTGAGAATAGGAGATTGTATTTTCTTGGCTGTCAGGTCTATTGTATCTTGTTCCTAAATTCTCCAATCTACCTGAGGGAGCTCTTTACTTCGCCTGACCCGTCGCTTAGAAGATCTGATCGCCTTCCTGGTTCGTCGCAGACCTTTCATATACCGCCTTGCAGAACTACAACATATTGGAACTCTTTTCGTCTTTCTGCAATACGTTTTTGGCATTCTCTCCCCGACAACATAACATCCGCACCATCTCTTTCAACCTTCAAAAACTTACTCCGCTTGTATTTGTTAGCATCTGAATCTGGCTAATGCTTTATCTCTTTGGTTACCGGTGCGAACTTAGTGGTGCAATAGTTGCATAATTTAGTAGCTGCGTTGTGCATATATATGTTGTTATATTAGTTAAGGTTATACTATGTATTATATTAGTTTAAGGATATTATATATCATTATGCTTCATCAATGATTTTCTACCGGTGCGAACTTAGTAATGCAATAATTACAATCTAGTAGCTGCGTGATATTAGTTAAAAGTTATGTATTATATTATGTATCATTATGTATTCTCTGTGCATCATTAATTCTACATCAGGCCTACGCACATGCGGTTACCTTAGCTCAAATTATATTAGGCGCCTTCAAATTTACTTAAGCTACTTCTTGCTCATGCTTTTTCTTTTTCTTTTATTGTACTTTAGTTTTAAGTATATCGGATGCATCACAATGGTCCATTGAGTGCATCCATGATTTCTTATCTATGTACTTGTGATTTAGATCTTTTTTCTTTGATGTATTTTAGTTTAGGTATATTGAATGCATCAATATGGTCCACTGTGGTGCATCCATGATGATTTCTTACGTTATCTATGTACCTGGGATTTCGATTTTTGCCCTTTAGCAGATGTTTGGGCATAAATAAATTCAATCAATCAATCAATCAATCAATCAATCTCTCTCTCTCTCTCTCTCTCTCTCTCTCTCTTTCTCTCTCTGGGTCACGTTTCACACATTTCAAGAAGGGTACACTTTACACTTCACAAACTGAAATTTCATAAGAATTATTATCACTTAATTTACGTGTCAAACTTGTGACCACCTTGATTTTGCCTTTGTTGGACTACTGCTCTCTTGTATACAACGACGTGACCGAGGAGCTAAATACTAGGCTTCAGAGACTCTTAAATTGTGCTATTCGTTTTATTTTTAATGTAAGGCGTGACGAACACATCACGCCTTACCGGCATCGACTGGGGTGGTTGTCGGTCAAATACCGCCGTCTTTACTTTCTTGGTATCGAAATGTTTAAGGTGTCCCATGACTTATCTCTTAGTTACCTCTCTGAAATTTTCGTTGATCATGACCCCTCAGTCAGGCGATCGTCACGACTGGCGCTACCGCACTCTTTTCATGTTCCCATCCACCGAACAGAAACCTATCGCAGGTCCTTCCATCTCGCGGGCATCTACTTTTGGAACTCGTTTCTTAATGATGTTGTTTCAGCAACGTCTGTCGCCGTTTTTAAGAGTAAGCTTTACGACTATCTTTTCTCGCTTGAGCGTAGCTCTATCTAGAGTCTTATTAGTCTCTGCCTATGCATGATCTTATTGAGAGTGTCAACCTATCACTTGCACGTCAGTCAGTTTAAGTAACTTTTTAGTGTTCATTGTTCTTGTGTTTCTTGCACGTGGAACTTGAGACTTTTTCCATCTCTCTGTGCATCTTTTGCGTGCTATTAGCGGTGTGCTTCAACCCTTTTTCTCACTCTATTGATTCCTCCGCTTGGGTTGCAGTTCCACTGCTGGTTGCTGCTCAATGCACATCTGTCGCTATTATATTATATTATTTTACATTGTTCCTCTTATTTTGATTTATTACTTCTGTTTTTATTTACAATTTTTGGTTTTTTTTCGGTTGTTCTACCTCTGTAATTCATTACTTGCCTAAAGTCATTGACTATGGCATAAAATAAACCAATTAATCAATCAATCAATCAATCTCTCTCTCTCTCTCTCTCTCTCTCTCTCTCTCTCTCGTAGTGGGGCGTGATGCGTCAGTGGCTCGTAATGCCGCGTCAGGATCTGTTTCGGCCAGCGATCTGGCCAACACATCTGGTCACATGAAATCGATAATTGTAGCACTCAAATCATGTGAGATTCGCGACCACATTCTAAAAGTAAAGCGCGGCAAACTCCGACTTACGGCGAATAATGTTTTTTCGACGAGTATCCCCGGCAACATTCATGTCAACGAATTGCTTCCGTCTCTTACTTACAAGTTGTTGCGTCAAACCAGAGTCAGGGCAAGGCAGTTGTTGTTTAAGTACGTGTGGTGCAGGGACGGACGGATTTTCGTCCGCAAGGATCAAGGTTTGCCTCCTATTTCGATAGCCACCGAGGCTGATCTAGCGAGGCTTCGGTGACCTGCTGTTCTACGACTTGCCTTTACTCACTTATCTTGCACGACTTGACATGAATTGCTAAATATTAATTGTTGCGGGCGGATAGAGAGAGCACTGTATATATTTAGCTGTCGACTTTAAAATAAGTTTAGTCTTAAGTTCTTATGCTATAATTCTTGCGATTTGTTCCCTGTTTTCGAATTTTGGTTTATATCCATTGCTTCTTCGCGGCATCCTTTGGGAAGAACGAGTAACTTGTTTAAGTCTTGTATTTTGTTTTTCATTTCCATGCATGCTTCGTCCTTCGCCTCGAGTGTATCACCCGCTTTCTATTAATTTTGCTAGTAATTGGCTTTGATCTTTGCCATGTAGCATCCTTTGCGGAGACGTGAGCTGAATCTGTTAATCTTTTCTCTGGATTTTCATTCTTCATTTTCCACTTATGCTCTCATGCTTACGCTCTTATGCTTACGCCGCGTTTTTCGCCAGGGAGTGTTACCTGCTCGTCTTATTTCTATTTTTATTTACTGCCGAGTGCACGTCGACAGCAGCCACATAGCACTTCATACTCCTGTTTGTATTTAGTTTGTATATTTATTTGTTATTTCATGATTTGCCTAAAGTCAGTGACTATGGCATAAAATAAATAAATCAATCAATCAATCTCTCTCTCTCTCTCTCTCTCTCTCTCTCTCTCTTCAGATAAACATAAAGCAATTGACTCAATATATATCAAGTACCTAATTTACCTAAATAGAAATCTTCCTCCTGACCGATAAGTCTATCAACCTAATTTACCTACTAGATCGATCGAAATACGCGCGCGATATCGAAACTGGTGATACCTGCGCCACCAGTGTCGAAAAAGTGAAGAAAACGCGACTCCAGCCAATGAAATGATGGCATGGCATGGCATGAGAGACGGTCGACGTAGAAGTAGTATCTTAAAAATAAATTTTCACATTTGGACTTTGCGTCGCAATATCTCCGCTCGTAGGGCACGTAGCGGAATATTATAAGAGAACCCCCCCTCCCCTAATTGGACCCCAAGCTATCGATCAAGCCTACTTAGAACTTGATCCATTTACTCGTTATCGAGATCTCAACATCTCGGGTACTCGCAACCCGTCGCGTCGCGTAAAAGAGTCACGGTCGGTCTCGCTCCGCGTGTACTTGGCGCGAGACACTACCGTCTTTTGATGAAAATATATATCTTTGATATATATTTTTCTTTCTTTATGTATGCTTTTTTTAGTGAAAGTTAAAATGTCATGTAAAAATGTCTCTGATATTGCATTTAAATGCAAAATTTACTATTGTATTTATTATGCGATTGTGATTGTTGAAATTGTTATTCCAAAACAATTTTCTAATATTTTAGACCATGTATTCGCATTACCAACATCTTGAACCGCAAGCCAAGGATTATTATTCATTTTTTCTACTAAATATGCTATTGCTATAGTATAAATCAGATATATCGTCAATATCTCAAGGAGAAATGACCCATCGAATCGACGTTTAATTGACGTCGAAAACGTATATCGAAAAGTAATTGAAATATTCATCGATTTCGATTGATTTATGTCACAACTTTCGATGACTTTTCGATTCAGAATAAATCGATTTCGACTCGATATTGATTATTATTTCTCACTGCAGCTATGGGCCGATTCACCGTCTCCGATTAACATAATCCTCCAAAAAAACTCTTCGGCTCTTTCTAAGGGGGTTGTAAAATTTGTGAATGTGATTGGTGTATGCTTTTAATTTTGGCCGAAGCTAAGAGTAATACACCAATTAAATTCACGAATTTTACAACTGTAGTTGCAAAGCAGCTTTCTGTGCTAAACACAATTATAATTAGTATAATGCCTGTATACATATAGGTGCCTATATATAAAAACTGTTTTATTTTTTGTCTTTAATATTTATTTTCAATTATTTAATTTTTAATAAGTCCAATTATTAATATTTATTTTATAATTGGACTTATTTTTTATTTTAATAAATGTAAATACAAATATCTTATTGTATTAATATTTAATATTAATAATTTAATTAGTTGTTTAATTTAACTTCTTGTTTAATAAATGAGCGGATGTAGTACTGAAAGTGTACCTATTATATAATATTTTAATTTTCAAAACAATTGTCAAATTACAAACAGGATATTTGTTGTGACTTTTATAGTTATAAAGTAACTATTTAATGGTAATGGAAGCCTAAAAAAATTAATATTGTAACGCAATTATTATAATGCTCAAATCATAAAATATTTACATTATCCATGTCTGCCAATACAATATAATTTTTTTTTCATATTGCATTATATATAATAGCAATGTTATTATATATTTGACAGGCAAATCAAAATAGTTTCGAATCGATATCGAAATAATGAAATATCGACGTCTTAACAGAAAATACATAATTTGCCTGTTTACAGTCTAGCACGATGAATGTATGTCACAAATAATCTTTTATTTAAAAAAATGTCATAAAGCACAAACATCGAAATAAGCTTCAAATTTCGAGCATTATTTCGATATGATGTAATATCGATGATTTCGACATCGATTCAATGGATCATTTCTCGCTGATGACAGATTTCCTAACCTTTAAACTTTAACGCTTAATCGAAACAGAACAGTAAACTCTCTGTTGTGTACTGAATATTTGTATATATCACACATCACATATGAGCAAAAACACGTCAAGCGGGACAAAATAAATACAAAATTTTGGGTCATGACTCCGATTTTGTCACTGAATTTTCTACACGTTTTATGCAACCAAAAAACGAACGTCAATTTTTTTTAGATTTTTAAAAACGGTATTTTCAAAGTTATTAAAGATCGAAAATTGCACCAAATCGCTGAAAATTGGACAAACACTCTCATTAAAATATCAATATCTCCGGTTTTATGCTACTTTACAGACTTCGGCATGAGCTTATTTTGAAGCTCTTGAACGTTTCAATTTCGTGTAATTGAATTTTAACAAGAAAAATTTTGGTTAATTATTACAAACAATTAAATTTTCAAAGGTGATTTTTCATAACAAACCACCACTGTAGAATGTTGAAAAAAATACGAGTTTGTTCGTTAGTTAATTCTCTACAAAACTGGTAAGTTTCAGAATGGAGAACAAATGGACACTACACTGTAAAAAATTTATGTGAATTTACACCAATAATAGATGTAAATATTACAAGTTTAATTCGAAACATTTAAAATTTAATGAAAAATTACAAAATTGCTGTATTTATACAAAATTTTTTCAATTTCACATGAAATGTGTAAGTTTGTCTTATATTGTGTAAATATATTTTATTTTTTATGGAAAATTATGTAAGAAATGGAATATTTTACTTATCTTGTATAATTAATCCAATTTTTATAATATTATGTAGTTCAATGGTAATATTTCATATATCGCTATGAAATATAGAGCGATCATACGCGTTTTTGTTATTTTATATGTAACTTTACAAGATTTGTATTAATACACCCAAAAAATGAGTAAACTTGTCTTTTATTGTGTGAATATATTTTATTTTTCGTGAAAAATTACGTAAGTAATGCAATATTTTATATATTTTATGTAATTAAAAGAGCGTAGAAATGACCAATCTCCGTTTCTTTTTCTTCAATATATCACAGCATTGGATAGAAAGTGATAGGTATTAGCCGTTTTCGCATTCTATCTTTTTAATTTTTGTCGATTACTTTTACATGTAGAAAGTACGTATGTATAATTCATGCTTTATGTCAATGCGCCATCTCGAAGCGCCATCGATTATAAGAACCGAAGAGTCTTGTAAAGATCACGAGCGAGTTTCGTGTCGACAAATTTTCGGGAGTTGCTAACGCCCAACCTTTGTGTCAGAGAACAGTTGAAGAACGTTTTTCTCATCTGAGAAAATGTCTTTTTACGGCTCAGGTTTGTTATATTATAACTTTAAATATCATAAGAGGTTATGACGTTTTATATCATAAAAGAGATTTATAATATTTTAATATTATAATTTCTTTTATGATATAAAACGTCATAATGGTATGATTATATGATTATTTTATCAATATTTTATGTGGTTTAATACATATGCAGTAAAATGATATACAAAAAATATTCCAGGAAACAGCTGGCAGATCTGCAACAATTTCAAAAGAGGTTGCTGCTTCAGTATTTATTGCACATTTGTACATAAGTACAAATATTGCTATAATTATCAAAACACCACGTGCAGCAGAGAGATGTACGTGTCCATTCATCCACGTGACAAGTGTCGAGCAGGCCAGATACGAAGCTACAGGGAAAGCTACTGAATACCTAAAGCAAGAGGTTGGCCGGACCCTCCAGAATACAAATATTTGTAAAGAATTCAAGAATGACAATTGCAATAGGGAAAATTGTAATTTGCGACATGCAAATTTAAATAGGTCGTTAGAGTGTCCAATATGTTGTGAAGAGGTGGCAAAAGATACTTTTAGCACATGTACCTGCGGACACATGATATGCGGGTGACCTCCTTTTGGACACGTAACGATTCGACACCGCTTGATTAGACACGCACTATTGGACACGTAACTATTTAACACCGCACGATTCGACACCGCACGATTCGACACGTACAATTCGACACCGCACGATTCGACACGCTCGATTCGACACCGCACGATTCGACACCGCACGATTCGACACCGCACAATTCGACACCGCACGATTCGACACCGCACGATTCGACATCGCACGATTCGGCACCGCACGATTCGACACGAACATTGCACGATTCGACACCGCATGATTCGACACCGCACTTTTCGACACGCACGATTCGACACCGCACGATTCGACACCGCACGATTCGACACCGCACTTTTCGACATGCACGATTCGACACAGCACGATTTGACACCGCACGATTCGACACGCACAATTTGACACCGCACGATTCGACACGCTCGATTCGACACTGCACGATTCGACACCGCACGATTCGACACCGCACGATTCGACACGCACAATTCGACACCGCACGATTCGACACGCTCGATTCGACACCGCACGATTCGACACCGCACGATTCGACACCGCACGATTCGACACGCACAATTCGACACCGCACGATTCGACACGCTCGATTCGACACCGCACGATTCGACACGCTCGATTCGACACCGCACGATTCGACACCGCACGATTAGAAAGTTACACGACAGTTTCCCGAAAAAGTAGAGGGGATAACGTTGGTACTAACGAAAATCCCTAGGCACAATTTAATTTTTGTAGATTAGTAGCACCGCGTAAGTAGTAATCTGTTAAGTTAGAGAAAGCCTTTTTCAAAATATACGCGCACGAATACAAAATAATCAAACCTTTTTGACACATGCGTGATAATGAAAGGACAGTATTTGTTATTTTGTTTTAAAACTTCTATGTAATCTTCGGTACTTCTATTTTCCATTATATATTATTTTAGCCGTCGCTCGTTATTCGTTAAAAAGTTATTAACAAAAAAAAGTTTGGAAAATATAGCAGCTATTTTGAGTATTGGAAGGCATAAATAACTAATATATATATATATATATGTCGAAATAGTACACGCATACACTTTCCACGCGAAAAAAGGTGCCACATGGGTTCATGACGCGCTTTACAAGCTCGTTTAAGTACATGCGTGAAATTTATCCTCTGACTATCCTGACTATATTAAATTGTAGATGTTATGCATACATAACACACACACACACACACACGGGGGGGTGCGAGGGGGGCCTTCGGCCCCCCCTCCCTCGCACCCACCCCGCCGGTAGGCAGCGTGGAACTCGCTTTACAACTTAAAGTACATGCTAAGTTGTAAAGCGAAATTGTATTGCGCGCCTCTTCCTCGAGATCATATGGTAGTAGCCCCTACTATGTACCGATGTACCACAGTTTAAAAGTTCTAAAACTTTCCGCTAGGGTTAGCTTCCCGTTCCGTTGGTCATTCTTTTACTTTGTGCCGATTAAGCCACACGCGTGTTTACGAGATTCCGAAGTAAATAGAAGTAAGGGAAGTTAGAAACGATTCCTCGAGTTCGGAAGACGGCGAGGAGGTACAGAAAGGAAACGATAGCGACGGTGAGGTAGCGTTCGTCGTTCTCATATGTGTACGGTGTCACTTACATATGTCACATATGTGAGTGAAATCGGTGAGGAGGGAGCTCTCCTTCAGATTTACCCATATGTGTACAGTGCGAGGTTATGTGCCGAGTGACGACGAACGACGGCTACACGAAGCCGGAGACCGTCGTCGTCGTGACAATGGTTGACGCTGCACTTCCACGGCGTTTCCGCACGGTTCGCGGGAAACAGGTGAAGTGAAGGGAAGCGCGTCGTTGTTGCGAGTAATCGCGAGCACCGCGCGCGAGGCATTTTCTCGTCGTCGCCGTCGCCGCTGTGTCGTGATCATCACGGCCATCACGGTCGTGCTCGTGGCTCATCGTCGTCATCCTCGGTGCCAAGGAGGCACCTGACGGTTAGACGAAAGTAACCGAGCGAGACGCAGCAGCAAGATATAAAGGTGTCGTCTATATCGACTATATGTCAACGCAGTAATGCGTAAAGGTTTCAGGTGTTTTGGTCCAACCAACTCACTTTGAGAATGCAAATTGAGAAACTTCAATTGTGCATAACCTCATTGCAAAATGTCCTACGATAGCCTAACCATCGGGCGGTAGTGACTTCAAAAAGGTAAGACGCATAGGCGAGATTCAGGTGTCTTGGTCCAACCAATTCGCCTTGAGAATGCAAATTGAAAAATTTTAATTGTGCACATAACCTCGCTGCGTAACGTCCTTCCAGCTAGCAAGTTGGGTCGGGGCGGTAGTGACCTTAAAATGGTAAGATGCATAGGCGAGATTCAGGTGTTTTGGTCCAACCAATTCGCCTTGAGAATGCAAATTAAAAATTTTAATTGTGCACATAACCTCGCCACGTAACGTCCGTCCAACCATCAAGCCCGTTCGGAGCGACTTTAAAAAAGAGGTAAGATGCATAGACGAGATTCAGGCGTCTTGGTCCAACCAATTCGACTTGAAAATGCAAATTGAATTTCAATTGTGCACAAAACCTCGCCGCGTAACGTCCTCCCAGCTATCAAGCCTGTTTGGGACTGTACTGACTGTAGCGACTTTAAAAAAGGGATTTAGTCTTGGTCTAACCAATTCGACTTGAGAAGGCAAATTGAGAAATTTCAATTGTGCACATATAATACGCACTAGCTGGTTACCTTGGCTTCGCCCCGGAGGACATGTGTAATAAGACACGCAAATAGTCTCTCTCTCCTCCCTCCCTCCATCTCCCCCTCCCTTTCCCTCTTCCTCCCCCCCCTCTCTCTTTCTCTCTCTCTCTCTCTCTCTAAAATGCTATAAATTGAAAAATATTACTTTTTTATCTACTTCTGATACCGGTTTCCAAAATGATCGGTAACAAAAAATTATATACTTTATTATAGCACTCCCCAAGAAATTCAACACCTACTTTATGTACAATTCTTTGAGATTCAGTCATTCGGAACCTGTTTCCAAAAAGATCGGTAACAAAAAATAGTAACACTTTATAGCACTCCCCGGGAAATTATACTCCTACTTCATATATAATTCTTTGAGATTCAATCAATTATTTCCCAAAAAATTAGAAAAATTAAAAAAACCGGTTTCCAAAAAATCGGTAACAAAAAACTATACACTCCCCGGGAAATTCTACCCCTATTTCATATATTTTTAATAAAAATTCGGTCAAATAGTTTTTAATTCAAAAAATTTCTCATACCGGTTTCCAAAAAAATCGGTATTAAAAGTATATGAAATTTAATAAAAATTCGGTCAAATGGTTTTTAATTGAAAAAAATTCGGTACCGGCTTCCAAAGAGATCGGTAACAAAAAATTATACACTTTATGGCACTCCCCGGAAAATTCAACCCCTGTTTTATATACAATTCTTTGAAATTCCGTTAATTATTTCCCGAAAAATTGAAGAAATTAAAAAAACCGGTTTCCAGAAAATCGGTAACAAAAAACTATACACCCTATAGCACTCCCCGGAAAATTCTACCCTTATTTCACGTACCCTTGGTAAAAATTCGGTCCACTAACGAATGAGTAGTTCGCGGACAGACGGACGGACGGACAGACAAACAGTCGGGTTTTATATAATAGTATGATATGCAAAGCCAGGTGTTTTGATTCAACTAATTCACTTTGGAAATGTGTGATTGATAAATTTCAATTGCATACACCTTTACTCATAACATCTTGTTTCAGAATATCATCAGAAAAGTAAATAATTTCGACCAGACTGGCAATTGACAACTATTGACTGAGGATGGTATCTAAAATTTTTTAGAAATTATTGCGGAAAATATTATCCTTAAATATATTGGTTCAACCAATATATTAAAAAACAATCCGAGTATAACTCGCCTTGAAACTATTAGAAAGACTATTTTTCCTCGAATACGAATATCCTTACAGGCGATATTATGATGCCAATAGGAAAAGTAGTCGTGGTTATTATTTGGAAGGTCTTTCTTACGACAAGGATTTCTTAAGAACTAGTGCGTATCTGTTCCTTAGTACGTTTAGCAGCGATCCTTAAGATGAAGTTTAAAAGACGCTTGTAAATCTGCTTAGCGTTGAGACGATAAGAGTCGTGATACGAGGAGTCGCTCTCCTGTTTGATCGTTCAGATATGTTCAAAGATTGCATTTTGCCTGATAGAATCCTAAAATCAGCGGGTTTGATCTTGTAGTCAGGCGGGAAGACGTCTTTGTAAAAGATCTTCCCTTGGAGGAGCGAAAGGTCCTGCTGAAAAAGTTATTCAGGTGTCTTGGTCCAACTAATTCGCCTTGAGAATGCAAATTGAAAAATTCCTCCGGAAAACTTATACGGTAATAAATCCACTAAATATGAATTTGGAAGTTAAGTATGTTCTAGACAGCACTATTGTAAGAAGACGAGCGTATGGTTGAGAAACCAAAATTGTGCGGCAATCAATGAAGCACAGAATGACTGCTGCCATTGCTGGAATTGCAAGGGCCTCGAGTTCTAGAAACTCGCGAGGCCGTCTCGCCGAAATCGACAGAGGTCATACAGTCAATCGAAGGCGAGCGAGCAGAGGCAGATGTACAGTCAATAACAGAACTTGTCCTCTCAAAATCACATTACCGGTACGTTACCGGTTGGAAGCCGGAACAAGCGCCTACGAAAAGAAATTAGTTGTAAGTAAGGTTGCCAATAGACTGGCACAGTCTAAATGTCAATGAGACAACTCATATATCCGAATGAACCGCAATAGCCGAGCAGGTAAAGATACAGATTCGTAACAAATAGTGCAACTATCGAGGAAACAGGCCATTCCGAAGTATCAGCCAGTTCTAATTAATTATTTCGAGAATTATCTTGTTCCCAAACCTAATAAATTTTTTACAGGTTAATCTTTAATCTGAAAAAGCTTTATAAGTTATAGCTTAATAAATAAGTTACCAATATGTTGAGCATTTTAAATAAATAAATAAATAAAAAAAAAAGGTCAAACAAATTCTGGCTAAAGGATAATTCCTGGCGTCGATTGATTTGAAGGACGCATATTAATTAATTCACATTGCTGATTCAGACAATATAAGCACTTGAGAATTTTGTTGAAGGTGCTCTTTATGAGCTAAAGTACCCGCCTTTGTGCAAAACACGGCTTTGTACACTTTTATGTAAAACTATGAAGCAAAGCTCTTACCTAAGAGAATTGGGCTACTTTTCCGTTAATTAAATAATTGGATGGTTTTTTTCTTCTAGATGAGACATATACGGTATGTTTGAGAAACATACAAGAAACATGCAGTCCTCTGGAATCACTATGATTCATAATGAGTGAGAAAAGGATAAAAATTAAGCTGGCGACCAGAGATATGGTTCTTGGTTTGATTAGGATACGAGTACCTAAAATTAGTGAACAGCTTATAAATCCGAGGCAATTACACGATATTCTATTCGAGATTTTTGCCAGGCTCATAGGAACCTTAGGTTTATGTTGTGTATCCTTAAAATTTGGTTGGATACACATGAAGTATTCTGAACAAGAAAAATTGATTGTGTTGCAGAGAAACACGAATTAAAAGAGGGTTTTTGACTGGTGTTTTATTAAAAGTTTTTTCTTTTCAAATTTGCCTTAGAAATACATTTGGATGCGTTACCCTCAGGCTGAGGTGTTCCTTATCAAGCTCAGCGGATTCACAGATATCGGAATGCCATATCAACTATCTTGAGTTCTTATCAGTGTTTTTGGTCTTAAGTAACTCGAAAAAATTCAGAGGACTGAGAGGGATGCAAAGAGAAGGATCTTTAGATCTTTACATTGTATATGCGATCCAAGAAGAGCGTCGAGACATCTTGAACCGGAAACGAAGTTTGTGTTATCAAATACGGTTTCTTTTCAACGATAGTACAGAGGTTTTGTAAACCGAACATCAATTTATTTGCATCTCGAACCAATTCCAAATGTTTGCGTCATATCTCGTGGATAATTAAGCGATTGAGAAGCGTTAGTTATTAACGCGTTTATTTATTGCTGGAAACAATTTTAATTTTTACGCAACTTCTCCGTTCGCGACTATACTTCAAGTAAAAAAAAAAAAGTAAGATTAGAAGGATAGAGAAATATTGAAGTGGCCCCTAAGTGGCCGGTTCGGGCATGAGGCCCAGTGTACTTAATAATCTTGGATTCTGATTTGTTTTATTTGGAAGCGAGTAAATATTTTCTGTGGTTCCTTGTCAGGAAGTCATATCCTCTCTGGAATAGGATTATCCTGATTGTCGGGACGCTGCCAGAGAAGCGTCCGAGCTAAGAGACGTAGAAGCTACAGACATCATGTTTTCTTCGCGGATGGAGCCCTTGATTAAAAGGTTTGAAGGAAGTAAAGCCTCTTATGGGCATGTCTGATAGTTGTACATAGTAATCTTGGATAAGTCTTATTATTATAAAATCCAGAGGTGGTGGTGATCATGGCACAGAAAGATGTGCGCTGCTCTAATGAGCCAAAGATCTGAGTTCAAGTTTGACCAGAAACCATCGACCTTTATTCGCCACCTCTCAGAAGAACTTATTTAGTGAACAGGTTGCATATATATATATATAGGTACACCAACAAACGCCTTGGAGGTTAATCTCAAGTTCTGGTCTAAGGTCTATTGCACACAAGATGCGAGAATGAAGATAAGTTAGAAAGCTGCATCCTAGCATGCCACTGGTCAAAATATGATTCTGAGGATCCCAGGATTGTATTGTATTGGATCATGGCGCTGGGGTGATATGAAGTCATAACGGTTGAAAAACTATCTTAATAGTAGTAACGCTGTTTGACAACGTAAGTAGAATTGACACGGATGTGACCAGTGCATATAGCACCCGTCATGCCTCAACTTCGACCGATAAGCGAAGTGACGTCACCATAAACGTTGTTAGAAAGGCGGCAAAGTGGTCGAGAATGTTTTGCGAAACTAAAAAAAAAAAAACAATTAGAGCCTGGCGCAGTAAATGGTGCGCAAGATAATTTTAATAATAATTGAAATATATATTATATATAATTAAAATATATAAATATATCGCTAAATCTATCCTTAGTATAATTTAATATAGTCAGGATAGTCAGGATAAATTAATAGATTTTATTAGTTTATCCTGACGATATTAAATTGTAGATGTTATATGCATACACACACACACATGCGGGGGTGCAAGGGGGGCCTTCGGCCCCCTTCCCGCACCCACCTCCGCCGGTAGGCAGCGTGGAACTCGCTTTATAACTTAAAGTACATAGTTGTAAAGCGAAATTATAAAGTACATGCATGGGGACGGGGGTGCAGGGGAGCAAAATCCCCCCGCCCACGCATGTATTTAAACGAGCTTGTAAAGCGCGTCATGAACCCATGTGGCACCTCGTTTCGCGTGGAAAGTGTATGCGTGAACTATTTTGACATATAAGTAAATAATTTATATATATATATATATATATATATATATATATATGCAACGTAATTCGAGAAGTTGTTAGACCGATTCTTTCAATTCTAACAATATAAATTATTTACTGAAAAGGAAAATTAAAAACGAAGAAAAAAATAAAATATTTATAATTGTATTTCCTTTTTTCCTATTAGTTTTGATAATTTGTACAAAATTAACAATAATAGAAAATAGAAATACCGAAGATTACATAGAAGTTTGAAAACAAATAACAAATACTGTCCTTTCATTATCACGCATGTGTCAAAAAGGTTTGATTATTTTTTATTCGTGCGCGTATATTTTGAAAAAGGCTTTCTCTAACTTAACAGATTACTACTTACGCGGTGCTCTACAAAAATTAAATTGTGTTGCCTAGGGATTTTCGTTATTACCAACGTTATTCCCTCTACTTTTACGGGAAACTTTCGTGTAACTTTCTAATCGTGCGGTGTCGAATTGTGCGTGTCGAATCGTGCGGTGTCGAATCGTGCGGTGTCGAATCGAGCGTGTCGAATCGTGCGGTGTCGAATTGTGCGTGTCGAATCGTGCGGTGTCGAATCGTGCGGTGTCGAATCGTGCGGTGTCGAATCGTGCGGTGTCGAATCGTGCAATGTTCGCATCGAATTGTGCGGTGTCGAATCATGCGGTGTCCAATCGTGCAGTGTTGAATCATGCGGTGTCGAATCGTGCGGTGTTCAATAGTTACGTGTCCAAAAGTGCGTGTCTAATCAAGCGGTGTCGAATCGTTACGTGTCCAAACGGGATACGCCCTGATATGCTATACTTGTGCCTTGAAATGTATATATTACACTTATGGAGAAGAACGTGAAAATGATTCAATAACGGTTAAGTGTCCTATGTGTCGATCGATCGAGGAATATAAAAAACTAATGTAAATGCTTTTGTCGTTGTATAACTTGTGTCGTATATAGCTCGTTTTTTAAGAAACTTTTGTCGTTTTATTGCTTATGTCGTTATTAAATTTAATTATTGAAGAGAGAAATAAATGTATTATATTTATAAATATATTGCAATAAAAAATATATGATATTCCTAAGTACAAAAATATAAAATTATTTTTACTTCTAATAAACATGTATCACAAATTACAAACGTTTTTGGCTATAAATATATGTAATACAAAATTATAATATAAAAGATAATTATAATCCTTATTATTTCTTTAGATATTACTTTTCTTCTATCTGCCTTGTTTTAAACCTCCTCTATCTATTTTTATTTCTATGACTTCCCTGTAAATATATTTAATTTTTATTAAACATATAATATATAAATATATATTTATACATGTGTGTGTATCATACTATTATACTATTATATAAAACCCGACTGTTTGTCTGTCCGTCTGTCTGTCCGTCCGTCCGTCCGTCCGTCCGTCCGTCCGTCCGTTCGTCCGTCCGTTTGTCCGCGAACTACTCATTCGTTAGTGGATCGAATTTTTACCAAAAGTATATGAAATGGGGGTAGAATTTTCCGGGGAGTGCCATGACGTGTATAGTTTTTCGTTACCGATTTTCTGGAAACCGGTTTTTTTAATTTTTTCAATTTTTCCTGAAATAATTGACCGAATCGCAAAAAATTACGTATGAAACAGGGGTAGAATTTTCTGGGGAATGCTATAAAATGTATGATTTTTTGTTACCGATTTTCTGGAAATAATTTTTTCAATTTTTCATGAAATAATTGACCGAATCTCAAAGAATTACGTATGAAACAGGGGTAGAATTTTCCGGGGAATGCCATGACGTGTATAGTTTTTCGTTACCGATTTCCTGGAAACCGGTTTTTTTAATTTTTTCAATTTTTTCAATTTTTCCTGAAATAATTGACCGAATCTCAAAGAATTACGTATGAAACAGGGGTAGAATTTTCTGGGGAATGCTATAAAGTGTATACAATAAAGTGTATAATTTTTTGTTACCGATTTTCTGGAAATAATTTTATTAATTTTTCCTGAAATAATTGACCGAATTTCAAAAAATTACGTATGAAACAGGGGTAGAATTTTCTGGGGAATGCTATAAAGTGTATAATTTTTTGTTACCGATTTTCTGGAAATAATTTTTTCAATTTTTCCTTAAATAATTGACCGATAAAATTTTCCGGGGAGTGCAATGATGTGGTTAATTTTTCGTTACCGATCTTTTTGGAAACCAGTTTCGAAATTTTTTCAAATTTTACGAGAATTAATTGACCAAATCTCAAAGAATTTTATATGAAGTAAGGGTAGAATATATGTGTCCCAGAGAGTGCCATAAAGTGTACAATTTTTCGTTACCGATCTTTTTGGAAATCGGTTACGAAATTTTTCCAATTTTTTGGGAATTAATTTACCGAAAAGAATTGTATATGAAGTAGGGGTAGAATTTCCCGGGGATTGCCATAAAGTGTATAATTTTTTGTTACCGATCTTTTTGGAAACCGGTTCCAAAATTTTTCCAATTTTTCTGGAAATAATTGACCGAATCTCAAAGAATTGTATATGCTGATTTTTTTGAAACCGCGAGTTTAATTTTTTATTAATGTACTAATTTTCTTGAAACGTTTCCGATTTTTGTTTATGGTGCAATATACCTGGTCCCCCGTGGATTCGTGACATGCGCGTCCACGATAATAATTTCCTTTCTGACCATTTTCCGGTTTATTTGACTGTTTTTGGCAAGCAAAAGTGTAAAGAATCTTTTAGCTCTGTAACTGAAAGTGCTGTAGGTAAAAGATTAGTCTGGTTCCGCGCAGAAAAAGATGCTTTTAGTTACAATTTGTTATGGTCTGAAAGGGTGTCATGTGATTTTATAGATTGTAATGTTGATGACATAAATAGAAACCTGGTAAATTCGTTTATGGAGGCTGCAAATGACTGTGGCATGTTGAGAAATATTTCTCATTCGTTTAAGGGTGGAGCGCGCAAACCATGGAAGGATGAGGAGTGCCGCCGCGCCGAAAAGGAGTTGAGACTCCTCCTAAAAGAAGCAAAAAGATTAAACTTCGCGCTTGATCAAAATATTAAATATCACGCTTGCAAGAAGCATTTTAACTCGCTAATTCGCAAGAAAAAGCATAATTATGAGCAATCTGTAATTGAAACTTTCTCTAGAGTTAGAAACTCGATTCAATTCTGGAAAACAATTAAACAGTTTGGTCGTAGAATTTTTCAATCGCAACCGGCTGCCATCTCTATCGAGATTTGAGAGCTTTTTTATAAAGATATATACTTGCAAAGAGTTCAAGATAACGGCTCCTTTTTTGGCACTTTTGATCCTTTTTTGGATCGGGATTTTGAAATGAGTGAGATGCTTAGAGTAATTGGAGGTTCTAAATCCGGTAAGGTCCCTGGCCTTGACTTGCTTCCGAATGAATGTTTTAAAGAATGCCCGGCAAATTGGAAATTGTATATGCTTACCCTTTTTAACAAAATACTTGCTACGGAAGATATGCCGACTTCTTGGTAGGTAGGATTGTACATGCTGCATAAAAAGGGTAGCAAGCAAGATCCAAACAATTATAGAAGCATAGCGCTGGTAAATTGTATTACTAAGATCTTTAATGTTATGTAATCGTCTGGAGGCCTGGATTAAGGATAAAGATATTTTGCCGGAAGAGCAATCGGGTTTCCGTAGGGGTAGGGGTTGCGAGGACAACGTCTTTGCTCTGCAATCTGCTATCCATCTGCAACTACGATTAAGTAATAGAAAAGTTTACTGCCTCTTTATTGACTTTAAGAGAGCCTTTGACAACGTTGATCACTCTCTTCTGTGGCAAAAATTGTACTCGCTTGGAGTCAGTGCTAAGGTTATTAGACTATTAAGGAGATTATATCAAGCGGCAGTACTCCGCGTGAAGGTTTTTAATAAACTTTCCAAGAGTATAGAAATAACGAAAGGTGTGCTGCAAGGAGAAATCCTTAGCCCCTTGCTTTTTATAATCTTTTTATATGATATAGTCTCTTTTTTTCGTGATAATGGCGTTAGGGGGGTAGACATAGATGCCTATATAGATCTCCTTATGTTGCTGTACGCGGATGATTTGGTCATCCTCGCTAACTCGGAGGCGGACCTTCGTGCTAAGCTAAGATTATTGGAAAAATACTGCTCTATTAATGGTCTAATAGTCAATAAGGATAAATCAAAGATTGTTATTTTCAGAGCGAAGGGTAGATTACCGGAGTACTCGAGTGACTTCTGTTATAAAAATGAGGTTTTGGAAATTGTTAAATCATATACTTATTTAGGCGTACTATTTTCGTCCTCATCCTTGGGCCGTTTGCCCAGTCAGTATGCAGTTGATAAAACGAAACTGGCGACGGGAGCGACTCTGGCCACGCTTGCCAGTCTCGGGGCGGACTCATGGGAGGGAATTAATAAGCTTTTTAACTCAATGATCTCTCCCGTGACGTTATATACTGCTCATATATGGGGTCTACGCTATTTGGATTTTCTGGATTTAGCACAATGTAACTTTTACAAAAGGCTTCTGCAGTTACCGCAATGCACAGCAAATGCTGCTTTAGGGCTGGAGTTGGGCTTGGTTAGAGTTGTTCACAGGGTTCTTAAACAAGTGTTAAGTTGGGTAATTAGAATCCTAGGGATGGGGGACGAAAGGCTGCCAAAGATATGTCTGCGAAGGTTGTTGGTTCTATCTACGATAACTGATAATTTAGAGTTTAACTGGATAAGTCAATTAAGATCTATATTAGAGGAAATAAATCAGGGAGGGCATCTCTTGAGTATGTCGGCGGACCACTGAATCGATGCAAAAGAGCAAATTCTATCAGACTATCAACGGTTTTTAAAACTGAAAGATTTAAACCAGTATTGGTCCTCTAAGAGTCAGGGGGTCCTTATAGTTCGCTCCATGCAGGATTTTTTGTATGACTTTTACCCGCCGCGCTGCCCTTTTCACTTAGTGAGATGTAGAGTGCACCTGCGGCTGGGAAATGACCATTTATGCAAAATCGCAATAAACAAGATCTCTTATTGCTTGCAGCCAAAAGAGCCGTGTTTGCTGTGTGATCGGCAGGAAAATGAAACTTTATCTCACTTTTTGATCCGTTGTCCGGTGTATAAGCATATCAGGGATGCCCACCTTGCTCAACTAATATGTACTGGTATATCGGATGATGCTGCAGTTGTTAAACTGTTGTCTTCTACAGAGCTTTCATCTGTGAGGATTATTTTTGGCTTTGTCTCTGAAGCATTTAAACTGAGAGCAAGTTTTTTAAATGAGTAGTTTTCAGGGTGGTAGGTTGACTGGGTTTATATAATATTGAATAGATTGATAATCGCAGATATGTTTTCCGCTATCTTAAGTATTTCTACTAGTCCTGTTATTGTAAGGCAAAGTTACTTTGCTTCACCCCCTTTGCATATGTGTAAGCATAAAATGCAAATAAAGTTCATTCATTCATTCATATATACATATAACCGTTTTTATATATTTTACAAAATATAAACTAATTTTATTGTATACGAATAATAATAATTATTCGAGCAAAGATAAATACAATATTTTTTAAACTTACATAATAAAAATTTCATTTTCCATTTGTTGCATTTTATACAGTAGTTGACGGGAAGGGAACCATCTACGGAAAATGGGAGCCCTTCTATGCAATAATTACAATAAACGTGGCCACACATTAATGGCGTCATATCTCCTATTAATATAATGTAACAACTGTTACATGTTGGCTTATTATGTGCTGAAAACAAAAACTTTTGGTTAATTAATCTTATCAATTTAAATTACAATTACAACCTATTATCCACAACATGATTTTTCATATTAGATCGCATGTGAGACATTTCTTTGATAATCATACCTCAGTTTACATTAAATAATAGTATAATAACATTATTATTATATATTTATACTCAATGTAACTGTTGCGTAGAAATATATACTATTGTAAACTAGCTATATAAGTATAGCATGCAGTGTTCAATATTTGACACTACATAAACAGTATAACTGCTAACAAAATGTTTCACATATGATTTAGTAGGAAAAATTATATTTAACCCCTTTACTGTCTTTAAATATTTAACCCCTTCACTGTCAGTGACGCATATATGCAGTGAAGGGGTTGAATATTTAAAGACTGCTGTATACGATATAATTTTTCCTACTAAATCGTATGTGAAACATTTTTCTAGCAGTTATACTGTTTATGTAGTGTCAAATGTTGAACACTGCATGCTATACTTATATAGTTAGTTTACAATAGTATATATTTCTACGCAACAGTTACATTAAGTATAAATATATAATAATAATGTTATTATACTATTATTTAATGTATATTGACAGTGAAGGAAATAATAGAAAAAACTTACTTTTACGATCAGCTGTCCCACATGCCAAACAAGGTCATATACACTCTCCCAACATGTTTAAGGTACAGGCATGTGTTCTCAAATGTCTTGGAAGAGATTCTCTTAGAAGATATGCTAATCGCTTTGATCATTTCTTTATACATATTTTCTCGAAAGGGTCGTATATTTGCATTTATTTCAGAGTCTCCATCTTTGGTCAAATGTACAACAAATTTACATGATATGTTTCTGTTGCATGAAGTCCTTGTGCACATTTTAACCTCATGGGGCATTTTGCATGGATTTCGGACACATACTCGAATCATGTAATCTCTACAAGCCATTATAACAATTACAACAATAGATAAAATGACACAAGCAAATAATACGACACAAGCAAATAACGCGAGAAAAGCAAAAGTGGCCGCGTTCAGAGATCCCAGATTTAAAGGTTCTCGCACAATAGGCGCGACCGATAAGTGATAGCCAATGAGATTTCTGCTTTACCGTACGTAGCGAGGACCCTTTATGGATACGGTTCGCGCTTGTGTACGTGTCGGATATCCGCCATTCCTTCGGTGACTTTAAAAACGAAGTCATCGCTTGTGTTGTTTTTTCGCTTGTGTTGTATTAATTTGCTGGTGTCGTGTTACTAATTTGCTTGTGTCGTAGTATTTATATTGTAAAAGTGATACGCCGTGATTATACATTATTCGTGTATGCGTCTGAAACCATACAACATGAGGTTAAAATGTGTACAAAAACCTCGTGCAATGGAAACATATTATGCAAATTTGCACATTAATCCGAAGATAAAATAGATATTAAGGCTGAGACATGATCAGTCTCATTGTCAGTATTATATGTATAATGTACATATCAATATTTGCTAGGTTATAATTAAGGCAATTACATTTTGTGTAATATTACAGTAGGGGAGACCGGGGCTATTCGTGACACTGCTGAAATTTTTTCGCGGGCCTAACTTTAAAATGCTTGCTGCTAGAAACCTGTAATATCAATCACAAATGTTTCTTAGTGTCCTCTAGGTACCAACGGAATGGCATTTGCGTGTCAACCATTTTTCTCTTTCAGTGACAGAAAGTTTGATTTCAAGTGCTCAAAGTAAATTTTTTCAAATCCCAAAAATTTGTTTTCTTGCCGAATAAAATAATAAGAGATCCGAAACGGTAAGTTGTAGTCGGTCACTCGACTTCACTAAGCATAATGCATGAGCAGATTTTATGGTATTCTTTCTTATCTGTAAGTCACGGATCATGAATAAGGAAAAATCGATAAGATACTTTTTCAAAGTATAAAGTAGATAAAAATTGCAAAAACGAAAGAAATCTATATAGTTTGTTCAATCAGAGAAAGTGTTACGCATTATCCCGTGGTTTGTCACGAATTACCCCAGCTTCGGGGCAATTCGTGACACATGACACAGCGATACATTTCTTGATATATTTCGAGACTTGTGAGAAAAAAACCTACATACTTTTTTTCTTTTAAACTAGAGAGATGGACAATTACATCGCACTAATAAAAATTTTTTAAACATTTATACGACGCGAAAAAAAAATTTGAAACAAAAATGTGTCACGAATAGCCCCGGTCTCCCCTACTATATCGGTAATAGTCCATACATTGCTATGGATTATAGCATGATTATATATAACATGGCGGTGACGCGTTGTTGCCATGCTACTGTGAGGTGGCGCGTCTTCGATAGTGTTTTGTTTTTACAAGCAAAAAAAAAACGGTTCAGGAATATTCCAGTTTCACTGTTAGTCGCCAAGTAGTTCGGACGTGCAAGAGCTTGTCTGTATTGTTTTGGAAATTAATATTGAATATCTTATTGAATGACGGATGTCTATATACCGGATGTTTCATTTTAATCGCCCCAGGCAAATATCTCGAAAAATATAAAAGATACAGAAAAACGTTTCAGACAAAAGTTGTTTGGTGCGAAGGGGGACATAAAATGGTGTCATTGGTTTGACCTTGAGTAAACGTGCCGAGGTCATATGGAGTTTAACTTTGTTTTTTTTAGAACTCCCTATTTTTCATTACACATTCTTGTAGCTTACCTAAAGAGCTTTTCAAAACCCTATATTTGAGTATTTTTTCATAAAGTGCTTTTCGAGTTACAAGGCTTGAAAGTTATTGGGTTGCAATTATGTATCCAACAGAATGGTAGTACATTTGAGCATTTGCTGTAAACCAAAAATACACAATGTGACTTCGATGTGACCCTACTTGTGAGTCAATTGGTCTTGCCTTCACTGGCCGGATCAATGTTGGGTCTTGCCTTCACTGGCTGGATCAAATCTTGGGTCTTGCCTTCACTGGCCGGATCAAATCTTGGGTCTTGCCTTTACTGGCCGGATCAATGTTGGGTCTTGTCTTCATTGGCCGGTACACCTTGGGTATGCTAATGCCGGCGCGGCGGGATTGTAACTTTCAAGCCTTGTAACTCAAAAAATACTTCATGAAAAAATACTCAAATGTAGGGTTTTGAAAAGCTCTTTAGGTAAGCTACAAGAATATGCAATAAAAAATAGAGAGTTCCATTTAAAAAAACAAAATTGAACTCCATATGACCTCGGCACGTTCACTCAAGGTCAAACCAATGACACCATCTTATGTCCCCCTTTGAACAAAACAACTTTTGTCTGAAACGTTTTTCCGTATCTTTCATATTTTTCGAGATATTTGCTTGGGGTGATTAAAATGAAACATCCGGTATATATACAGGGTGTCCAAAAAATCGCCTACTCCACTTCGGGAGGTGATTCGGGACCCAAAAACAAGCCAAAAGTTCATACAAACATAGGTCCGGAAATGAGCCGTTTTCGAGTTGTTGGCCTAGTTTACACCGATCACTTGATACGCGTATTAAATAGTAAATAACTAGTAAATAAGTCTGATTATTGGCTGATCAGTTCAAATATACTATTTGATACGCGTATCAAGAGATCGGTGTAAACTAGGCCATAGCCACTTTTATGTTCAAAAATCGTAATTTAGAATCCGCTTGACATCCCTCTTTCTTAATTATTTCTTAAATTAAAAATTTTTATTTTTAAATATCAGCTAATTCATTAAAACTTAAACGATCCATTGATGAATACGGAAAGATTAGATACAACCTAAAAGTAAGGTGTTGTTAAATAATAATTTGAAACTTATTGAAAAGCCGTGATTTACTTACTGATTTTGAATAAACGTGAAAACAACTGATTTCAAGTAGCCGTGAAAACAACTGATTTTGAATAGCCGTGAAAACAACTGATTTCAAGTAGCTGTGAAAACAACTGATTTCTTTTAAAAATAATGTAATCGTATTTACAAATATTGAAAAATTGAAAAAAAATAAAAAAATTAAAATTAAAAAAATTAAAAATATTTAAAAATAAAAATTTTTAATTTAAGAAATAATTAAGAAAGAGGGATGCCAAGCGGATTATAAATTACGATTTTTGAACATAAAAGTGGCTATAACTCGGAAACGGCCCATTTCCGGACCTATGTTTGTATGAACTTTTTTGCTTGTTTTTGGGTCCCGAATCACCTCCCGAAGCGGAGTAGGCGATTTTTCGGACACCCTGTATATATTAATATATCTGATTGTCTTGAGTTTCATCCAAAAATCGATGAATTGGTAAGTCTTGATAATAAATTATTATAGTTTTACCAACAGGATATTAACAAATTCATTTTCTAAAGATTTTGCTTTTTACGAATACATATGTTTTCCGTCGCCTGGTTTTTGATCTTTTAACAGTTTTACTTTCAATCAATCAATTCAAAAATCATTTTAAGCATTTTCTCTTATCTGTTATTTATACATTTATATACACATTTTTCATATTTTATCATTAATGTAATTTTCGATAGAAAGTGAGATATATTTACACAATGAAAGACAAATCTACATAAATTTTGTAAAATTAGAGTATTTATGTAACTTTACATTTACTTTGTATATCTACAGAATTATTCGTGCAATTTTTATATCTATTAGTGTAAAAAACTTATTGAATTTTTATATATTCTTACCTCATATTCAGTTCTCTTACTCTTATCCAATACAGCTAAATACAACATTATTCTTACATTTTCTGATAAACATTTTTATGTTCAATTATTTTTAATTGTCATCCTAATTTTGTTTTTACAGAAATCCATTTTTTCGTTCCTTTTATAGAATTTATTTGTTTCCTGATATTTCTTTTACTCTTTTTTTAACTCTTTTTTCTGATATTTCTTTAACTCTTTCTTTAACTCTTTACAGAATAAAGATATTTATAAATAATAATGTTTAATAATTAGAAGATGGGTAGTGTCGCATTTAGCTGTATTAGACTGTATTATAATTGATTATTAACATTATATTTAATTATTTTATTTGTTTTTATCTTACAATTAGATTATTATTTGTTGTAATAACTAGTCAGTTTAATCAAACTTATACACAGATAACTGTATTAAAAAACAAAATGGTTTATTGTAGACCATTTTTTATGGTAATTTTCAAAAAATACGGTAAAATAATGCAATATAAGAAAGTTGCTTACAGAATTATAAAGCCAATACACAATTATAGAATAATGAATTAATTAATAGATATAACAACAAAAACATGAAAAATATGTAAAACTTACGAAAAAAAACTTAGTTTGTCACCCAAAAATCACAAAATGTAGTCTCAAACGGCCGTCCTTCGCGCGATTTGCCGGCCGATTGGGGAGCCGAAGAGGGGTTCAAATGCGAGTCGTTGCATGACAACAAGCACAATCTAGCAACATTACGTTTATGAAATATTGCAATGGTTCATAGTGTACAACTGGTTCATTGATGGACTACCTACCCTATTTACAGATGGAAATGTCTTTTTATATTTACCTAACTTGGCACATTTTTTTTAAGGGGTCATGCCTAGTCAGGAAGCCAAAAAATAGGTGATTTTTGAGATTTTTTTTGCATAAACTATAAGACTTGTTTAAAATTGGGTTGGTCTATGTGAGAGAATATATTTTTATGAATGTAACATAATTTTTTTAATAAAAAATATTAATAATTAAAAAAGACGGCCATCCTCCTGAGGGCCCTGTTAAAAAACTGGTTTTGCGGTAACCACTGCTGCTCGGATCTGGATCATCTGAAATAAAAAATGCGAAAAGATTTATTTAATATATTACAGTACTTAGTGAATGAACGAACAGTTTTTCGAAATATTGATTTGGGACAAAATGACGGACGTTTAAAGTTAAAGTTTCGATTTTCGATAAAAATATCGCTTGTTTTTCGTCAAGAAAAATAACAATGCATCTAAAAAAAAATCCTTTGTTCACTCACTATCTTTTTTAATTATTAATATTTTTTATTAAAAAAATTATGTTACATTTATAAAAATATATTCTCTCACATAGACCAACCCAATTTTAAACAAGTCTTATAGTTTATACAAAAAAATTCTCAAAAATCACCTATTTTTTGGCTTCCTGACTAGGCATGACCCCTTAAATTACAAAATAAGTATATCTAATTCAAAGAGATGTATTTCTATCTTTCAGGTACTCTCCGGTGAATTATCTCCTTTATTATTCAATGGATCCTGGGCGAGTAATCGCCATATATGTTATCGAGACATCTGGGGTGGCATCTCCTTGTTAAACGTTTCGAATATCGCATCGCACAGTTTGATGCCAAATGAGACATTCGTAAGTCTGAAAATGTCGTAGAAATAAATTCTGTTATATTATTTTCAGTTCATCATCAGGATAATAAACGTTAATACCTTTTTTTATACAGAGACGATTAAACCCAGCAAAATTCTCTTTATCGCCGGATCAAAAATTCTTGCTTCTTGCTCAAAATGTGAAGAAACTGTTTCGCCACTCGTACTTAGCACAATATGTCATTTATGATCTTAATACACGGTCAGTGTAATTTATGGAGCATCGATAACACATCATTTGTTAACAGCGGGGTTAATGTAGGAACTTTACGAACGATTTCACAGGGAGTGCATAGTGTTAACACCTTATCCTGAGAAAGACAACCATCCATATCTTTTACTAGCGCAATGGACTCCAAGTGGACACGGACTCGTCATGGTGCAGGACTACGATATTTATTACAGAACAGGTCCCCTAAGCAATACTGCATATCGTGTAACGAACACTGCAGTGCCCGGTATATTGTCCAACGGCGTACCAGATTGGTTATATGAAGGTAAAATATTTAGCTATCAATTTTTTATTAACACTTCTTGCTTAACTTTCATACGGTTTGGGGGAGAGGAAGAGTTAAGCTGTAATAAAAGATAATTAATTAAGATCTCGAGGACACGTTTTAAAATTGAGAGACAATGTTACGTAATTAACAATAATACACGATTTTTAATAAAACAGAACTAAAACAGTTATTTATTATTATTGCTTAATTATTATTTATAGAGGAAATATTGCACAGTGGAGAGGCAATCTGGATGTCGCCGGATGGTCATGTGATGCTTTATGCCTCGTTCAATGATTCTCTCGTAGAAGAGATGCACATTTCGTGGTTTGGAGAGGGAAACAAAGCTTTATATCCTGATATACGATCCCTACGATATCCTAAGGTACGCGATATATTCGAACAGTCATTGCAATATTTTTTACTGAAGCTAGATTTTTAAAAATATTATTTACGTTTTATGAACAAAAAGAAAGAAATACTATTCTAGAAACTTTGTATTTTATTTACTAGCCAGGAACGCCAAATCCTTCCGTACAGCTATATGTTGCCGATTTAGCTGATCCGAAAAATATTCGTACGAAAATAGTGAAACCACCACCAATCATCGAGCATACGTAAGTTTATTAATCTCATTCAGATAATATAATAAATAAAATATTCTTTACGTTGCGTACCCTAAAGGAAATGGATATTCAAAGGTATACAGAAATTTGTGTATCTTATATATTCAATTTGTATAGAATTTTGGCTTTATCTGTATACAGAAATTCAATATAAGTATATTCAGTCGTGTGTATTCTATACATACACAAAATGATACACACGACTGAATATACCTGAATCTTTGTGTATGAATAAGTCTTGGTCTACAATAGGTGTTTTATGCCCTAACAAATTTAAAGAGGTTCACCTGAGTGTTTTTCGTTGATCTTACCTAATAGAGCACCTTTCAAAGTATAACACGCTAAGTACATAGTTCAATGTAACGCTTAATAACTAAGAAATAAGCCCATGACCTTTTCAATAAAAATTACTTTTTTTCGAGCACAAGAACGAAACTCGTTTTCGGTATGTTTTGGATGCTGATCTCGTTTGTCAAATTGCTCTATTACGTCACAATTTTGAGGAATTTGCAGTTAAAGTTGCAAAAATAGACTAATGTATTTTGGACTAGTGTACTTTGACATAACTACGATATGTGACGTGTTGAAGAAGTTTTATTGCAATTACAATTAAGTATTTTGTTAAGATTTTCAGCCCTTAAAAGGAATTTGTATCGATTATTATTAAAAAGGTATTGATGATGAACATAACTTTTTTAACTCTTTCATGCCTGACATTTCTTTTAAGGAATAATTAGCATCTAATTACGTCTTACTAAAGGTTTTTAAGGCCGCTGATCATGAATCTATAATCAAAATTTCAAAATTTAAAATGGCGGATTAATATGACGGACAAAATGTAAAATTTTGAATTTAAATAAAACTCATATTTCAGGGATTTTCAAGATCGCTGATTTAACCCTTTAATGGCCAGTGGGATACGTATGTCCCACTTTCTTTAAAAAATCATATTTTCCATCAAAATTAACACATCGAGTTTATTAAGGTTTTATTTTAAAGAGTAAAGTAGGCTCTAAATACAAAAAAATGCTGAACCTGAGGGATAGCAACTCTTCAGCTACACACCCTGTCAAAAAGTGCCAAAATTACGAGAAAATAGAAAATAAACACGTTTAGGCAGAATTTTTTTGTTTACCTTTAGTTCATGTATACGTTTTGAAATAAAGTCAAAATTATATACAAAAAAGGGCTACAAGAAAAATTACCCCTGATAGTGATAATAAGCCAAAAAACACCCTTTATGCGTTTAGAATAATTATTCTATTATTTGTTTCAAAAGGGTGGTTTGAGGGTGGCTAACCTTCAACAGGATGGCTTGAAGATGGTTTCCATGTCAGTAAAATTTTTTCTCATTTGAGAATAATGAAGTCAGATTTTCGACTTGTAACTTGTAACGTTCTAAACGGGGATGTTTTCTTCAATGTGAGGATGGTTTATAACGGTAGTAATGGTCTGTATATTTTTTACAATATACCTGCATGTTCTGGAACGTTTTTTTTACAATTTAGATCCAGATAAAGTAACAGGAAATTAGATTACAACATTTTTACGTTTTAAAGGTGGCTCTCCCATGTACGGCTAGTTTAGAGAGTAGAAAAATTATGAAAAATTTTTTTTACATATTTGATACCTGCTAACTTGAATCCACCATAAGTTGAGTGTGTTTAACTCTTGCAAAAAAAGTTGGCCATTAAAGGGTTAAAATATGTTGTTTCTATATTTATATTTTGTCAGCTACATTAGATCTGACATTTTAAATGCAAAAATATCGACTTTAGATTCGTAAAAGCGACTCGAGTAGCTCTCGAAATGAGTTTCATTCAAATCCAACACAAGCCCTAAAAAATTTCAATCACAGTCGATTAGGTATCTTTCCCACATTCGACTATGACTGATCAATTTTTTAGGGCTTAAAACACCTATGGTAGATCGGAACTAAAGCTAAAATACTACAGAAACTGAATATACAAAAGATACACACATGTCTGTATATCTTTTAAACACTCATTTCCTGAGGGCAATCACCTATCCAAGTAGTAATCACACTAATAGTACTTGACCTCATTGATCGAACAAATTACTGGTGACCTCCTGGCTCTCCCCGACGATTCCTTCTTACTTATATTTAACATATCTAAAAGCATCTTTATTTGCTTTTTGTTAAAAATATTTAGTGCACAATAATATTTGTTGAATATTACTTGAACACCATATTGAAATACAAATCGTGTACATGGTGACATCTTACAGTAGACAATCGAGAATCATGCACGTGATAAACGCGTGTACACGAATTCGCTCTCGGCGTAAACCGCCGACGCTCGTCTCACTCTCTCATCAGAAGTGTATCTGAAAACGTGCTTCCGGGCTTGTACTAATCAGAATATATATTCTTGCATTTATTTTTCTAGTAATTATTGTAGTCATACCAGTCACGTGTGTTGTGTGAGGTATTCGTTGTCGGAAGTATTCGGAATTTACATTCAAAATTATAGCTCGATTCTCAACAGGTTATAGGCCCATGTTCAAAACATGCTTAGTGATAACGTGGTCGAGTGTGATAGACAATGGCGGAAACCGACACGCATTTCCATCGCAAAACTTGATAACGATAATTACCAATTATGGAAATATAAAGTTGAACTAGGTAATTATGCAGTAATAGGGACCACCCTTCGATGATCTTGACCTTGACATATGTTGTCAAGATCACCCTCCTGAGTGACCTTCAGAAGGTTTCAGCCGTCGCTCGTTATTCGTTAAAAAGTTATTAACAAAAAAAGTGTCGAAAATATAGCAGTTATTTTAAGTATTGAGAGACATAAACGACTAATATTACGTCTTTTTTTTTAAGTAGAGAATACTTTATTTCGCGAGAAAGTCGCTGTTTTACCAAAACACAACATTTAAAGCAGTAAATTGTTGATAAATTGAAGTATTTTTGTTAAAGCAAAGAATACTTTATTTCGCAAGAAAGTCGCTGTTTTATTAAAACACAACATTTAAAGCAGTAAATTGTTGATAAATTGAAGTCTTCTTGTTAAAGCAGAAAATATTTATTTCGCGAGAAAGTCGCTGTTTTATCAAAACACAACATTTAAAACAGTAAATTGTTGATAAAAATTGAAGTCTTCTTGTTAAAGCAGAAAATACTTTATTTCGCGAGAAAGTCGCTGCTTTACTGCATAATTATCTATCTTTTTTTTAAAGCAGAGAGTACCTCGTTTCGCGTGAAAATCGCTACTTTACCAAAACAAGTAAATTTTCTTCTGAAGTAGAGAATACTTTATTTAAATTAAAGTAGCGACTTTTACGCGAAACGAGATATCCTTTACTTAAAAAAAAGACGTAATATTAATCGTTTCATAGTATACACGATTAGATGCTTTTTTTGAAATAATGTCCATTATGTATCCTTTAACAGAAAATATAAATGAATAAATATTATAGTAATTATTATCATTTCGTCCTGTAATTTCTTTTTTTGGTAAAGCAGCGACTTCTCGCGAAATAAAGTATTCTCTGCTTTAACAAAAAGACTTCAATTTATCAACAATTTACTGCTTTAAATGTTGTGTTTTGGTAAAGTAGCGATTTTCACGCAAAACGAGGTATTCTCAGCTTTAACAAAAAGACTTTAATTTATCAATAATTATGATAAACCATTTAATGTTAGTGGACCGCTCGATGTTCTCGCGCGCCGCGCCGAGGAAAGCACAAAAAATAGTCAATAGCTCGTGTAAAACGAGACAAGAGTCACTTTATTGAAAGCTGGTTACAATGTCAGATTCGCGTGGAAAGATCGCACTCGCTATTACACCACTTAGGCTTCGCTACGATTCGACTCCGTTTTTCGCTATCGACAAATACACGTGTCGCTTACGAATTGCTAGGGCTCACTGAGCTCCCGGCCGAAGCAAGCGAAACGATCGCGGCCGGAGCTCCGAACTTTTCCGCGAGAAATTTCGAGACGTGAGAAACGCTGATTGGCTCCAAATCGTCGAGCGACCAGACTATTGATCGCAGTACGAGCGATCACGCGATGTACACCTGTGGTCCGGGCGCGAGCAAAAACACCAAAAAAACCGGGGGGAAGGCAAATAAACGCGTTTTCGAGCAAATCGAGCGTTCTCGAATATTCCCAACGCTCGCTTTCACTTTTTGAGCGTTAGATTCTCAACATGCCGCCCGCCTCGTATTCAACGGAATGCGAAACAAACGGGGGTGAACGAGGTCGCATAAGTGCGCACGCAAATGAGAGCTGAAATCTTATGATACATTTATTTATATACACTATATACACTTGAGAGCTTAAACTATTTTGCACAATGTTCTTAAATGTAATGAGGAACAAAATAGTCTTAGTTTAACGTTATTCTACGGGTTTCGTGGGCCCGATAGACGCAGGTAACCGACAGATCTGCGTTATTGGTCGCTTCAATTCGGAATTGGCGGTGCGTAATGTAACGACGCGAACGCGACCGTCAAGTCCGGGATGGACCTGTTGAATCCTTGCAAGTTCTCACTTCGAAGAAGAAAGGAGGTTATTTTTTAGTAAAACCAACTCGTCAACCTTGAGATTATCGTGAGATTCGGTCCATTTGACGCGCTGTTGTAATGAATGTAAGTAGTCCGACGACAAAGAACGCCAGATCTGTTCGACCATGAGTTGCACGTGTTGCCACCGCGACAGCCGATTCGCATTGATTTCGAGTAATGATTCCTCCGGTACGCTGATGAGCGGTCGACCGATGAGGAAATGACCAGGCGTCAACGCGGTAAAGTCGGACGGATCGTCGCTGAGTGGCGAAATCGGTCGAGAGTTAAGGCACGCCTCTATCTTACATAAAATAGTCACGAATTCCGAGCGAGATAGGGTACGAGCACCGATCACCCGCTTGAGATGGTGTTTAAAACTTTTAACGCCAGCCTCCCAAAGCCCGCCGAAATGTGGTGCAGCCGGGGGCACGAAATGCCACTTCACACTGTCATTCGCGAGGATTTCTTTGAGGGAAGGATTGTTCATAAGCGAGCGAAAGCTGCATTGTAGCTCGCGGTCCGCACCCCGAAAGTTCGTGCCATTATCGCTGTACATGTCCGATGGCAGTCCGCGTCGACTGACAAACCGATGAAATGCGGCAAGGAATCCCTCGGAGGAGTAATCCTCGACACACTCGAGGTGGATCGCCTTAGTGGCGAGACAAACGAAGACCGCCACGTAATGTTTGCTCCCGCTTTAACCACGGCCGACCACGGGGGTAATAATCATCGGTCCGGCGTAATCAATGCCCGTGTGAGAAAAAGGAGGAGAGGGATTGACTCGGGGATTCGGGAGATCACCCATTAATTGCGTCGGCGTTTTCGCGGAGTATCAAAGGCATGTAACACATTTATGGATGTGAGATTTGATCATGCTTCGCGCCGAAATTATCCAATAAGTTTGACGGAGACATCTAAGCGTGAGTTGTGTCCCTCCATGGAGGGAGCGTCGGTGTGCTTGATCGATCAAAAGTTCAGAAATATGATGTCGCGGGAGTATGACCGGTTGTCGCTCATTGTAACTCAGCGCTGAGTTTTTGAGCCGCCCGTCCAGCCGGATTAATAGATCTTTTCCGATAAATGGGTGGAGAGAGCGTAAGAGACTTGTTCGCGATACTGCGGCATGAGCTTTTAAAGCTTTCAAGTCATCCGAAAAACAGGTCGCTTGTACCGATCGAAGCCAAAAGATAGAACGGAAGAAGCTTCGTGGATCTCTTCTGCGGTCAAAGGCGACGTGATGATCGCCGAAGAGGCGACTTTATTTTTTAAGTTTTGAATGAAACGGCGAATGTATGCGGTAATACGGAGAAGTCGGATCCAGCTCGAGCACGAGGTGGGCAGATCCCACTCAGGAGTTGGATCGACGAGATGAACGGTAGCTTTGCGCGCTTCGGAAGATACCGTTTGCAAAACTTTCTTTTCGATAGGAGTCGGGAGGATCGGCCACGAGGCCGGGGATTTTCTAAGCCCGAACCACCATAATTCGTGGTGGACGAGGTCGACAGCAGTAGAGCCGCGAGAAGCGCAGTCGGCAGGATTGTTGTGAGTACGGACGTGCTGCCAACGTACTGACGGAAGGCGCGTCTGCACCTCGGAGGCGCGGTTCGCGACGTAGGAGTTCCATCGAGATGGATGTTGCTGAATCCAAGCCAATGCGATTTGGGAATCAGTCCATCCGAATAATGACGCTCGCGGGAAACGCAGGGAATTTTTTACCCAATCTAATAACCGAGTTAATAGAACGACGGCGTTAAGTTCTAATCGTGGAACGCTGACGGTTTTTAACGGCGCGACCTTCGTTTTGGCCGCGAGGAGGGTAACCTGAATATTTGTGGTAGAATGCACGATTCGGAGGTAAACGACCGCGGCGTAAGCTCGAATGGACGCGTCCGCGAATCCGTGTAATTCCACTTCGATTTTATCTTGACGCATCCCTGTCTATCGGGGAATGCGTATTTCACTAATATGAGGCAAATCCGTAAAATAATTAATCCAATGAGGTAAAAGATTGTCGGGGATCGGAGAGTCCCAATCAATTTTACGGAGCCAGAGCTCTTGCATTAACATCTTGGCCGCGATGACTATCGGTGACGCCCATTCGAGGGGGTCATATAACCTTGCAATGAATGATAAAACAGAGCGCTTAGTATGAACAGTTACGGCGTAAGGCGAGATTACAAAAGTAAACGAGTCGTCATGCGGGGACCAAGACAGGCCGAGGACCTTGAGCGTGTCATTGCGATTGATCGGATAGTCCGAGGATTCACGTTGGTCCTCCGGGATATCCGTCAATAGTTCGGCTGAATTCGCGGCCCATTTTCGGAGGGAAAAACATCCGCGATTCATTATGCCGACGAGTTGCTTGCGTTTTTCGAACAGCGATGGAAGGTCGTCTGCTCCGAAAAGAACGTCATCAACGTAGGTCGATTCTTCGATTATAGAAACCGCGTCGGGGAAATCTTTACATTCGTCCCGAGCTAATTGAAGAAGGCAGCGCTGCGCGAGAAATGGCGATGGCTTTTGGCCGTAAGTCACGGTGAGCAAGTGATACGGTCGAATCAACAGACTTTCGGGAGGGCGCCAAAGAATTCGTTGGAAATCCGCGTCGTCCCGATGCATGCGTATCTGACGGAACATTTTCGCGATGTCCGCCATGTATACGTAACGGGATAGTCGCCAGCGTAAAATTATTGCAGCGATGTCTTGTTGTAGCTTCGGTCCCGCCATTAGGAAATCGTTGAGAGTGGTTTTATCGTCCGATTTGCTCGACGCGTTAAACACGACGCGTAACTTAGTAGTCGTACTCGATTCGCGTAAAACGAAATGATGCGGAATGTACACCGGGGGGTATTGAGAGGGCTCGTCGTCGTGTACCTCTTCCATGTGCCCCATGGATTCGTACTCCTTTAGGAAATCGTGATACTGAGCGGCAATCTCGGGTTTCTGCGAGAGTCGGCGCTCCATTTTGGAGTACAAGAAAGAAGCCTTTCGAAAAGTGTCGCCTATATGAGGGGGGCCGTTCTTGAAAGGCAAACGAACAACGTAACGTCCTTGAGAATCGCGAGAATGCGTACTAGCGAAATGATTTTCGCAACGTTCTTCCTCTTCGGTGAGAGGATTTTGAGAGGGGATACTTTCGTCCTCCCAAAAACTTTGGATCAATGAATTCGTATCCTCGCAGGATACGCAATTCAAAACGGAAGCGGACTCTCCGGCTGGGCGCGCGGTGCCGGCAGGACCGGAGACGATCCATCCGAAAACAGTAAGCTGGCCCGTCGGGGTGCCGACCGGGCCTTGACGGAGACCGTCGAGCAGCAGAGAACCGTATAAATCTGCACCGATTAGTACATGAATCGGGAGATTACAAGAAGGATCGGGATCTGCTAACGGTAAATCGCGTAGATGCGGCCACATTGCGGCTGGCTTTGTTTGAGAGACTGTGTACGAAGTGATTCGTTGGTATACGTAGCTCGAAAATGGGAATATCGGTCCCTGTTTGTCGCATGGCGCGAGCGTGAGATTAACTTGAAATCGCGCGACTCCATTAAATTTCTCTCCGAAGCAATGTATTTTTAACGCGGCATGATGACGCCTGGTTCGCATAGTCTGACAAAGAGATGCGGATATGAAACTTATGTCGAGCCCTGAGCTAGCAGCGCACGTACTTTAAATGTGCGGCCCTCGATAGTACTTAGATTAACATACGCAGTGACGAGAAGTACATGAGGCGGCTGCGTTACATCTCGAATAGCATGCACGGTTTGAACGGACGCGCGAAATAATGTCCATTATGTATCCTTTAACAGAAAATATAAATGAATAAATATTATAGTAATTATTATCATTTCGTCCTGTAATTTCTTTTTTTGGTAAAGCAGCGACTTCTCGCGAAATAAAGTATTCTCTGCTTTAACAAAAAGACCAATTTATCAACAATTTACTGCTTTAAATGTTGTGTTTTGGTAAAGTAGCGATTTTCACGCGAAACGAGGTACTCTGTGCTTTAATAAAAAAATGGATAATTAACCAGTAAAGCAGCAATTTTCACGCAAAACGAGATATTTTCTACTTAAAAAATAAAAGACGTAATATTGGTCGTTTATACCTCTCAATACTTAAACAACATACGTCATGTATACATCATGTAAACAACATACGTCACAAAACTTGACAACATATGTCAAGGTCAAGGTCATCGGAGGGTGGTCCTTATTACTGCATAATTACCGTTGAACTATTGCTAATAAAGGAAAACCTGTAGGATGTTGTAAGTGAGTCGCCGCCGGAGCAAATTACTCCGATATGGACAAAAAGGGACAATCGGGCGCGCGCGACAATTTGTCTACTAGTGGAGGACAATCAATTACAACACGTGAGGGAAGCAACAACTGCAAAGCAAGAATGGAACACTTTGAAGGCATACGAGAAATCAACACTTCCCAGTAAAGTAATTCTTCTGAAAAGCATCGTTAATCGGAAGCTGGATGAAGACGGAGATATGGATTAGCATATTAACGGGACGCTCTTGCTTGTCGACAAACTAGTGGCTTTAGGTGAGAAACTCGTGGAAAGAGAGAGTTTGCAAATTGCGATTCTTCTTGGAAGCCTGCAGGATTCATATGGTACGGTCGTAACGCCCCTTGAGAGCCGTCCGATGATCAGCTGACCTTGACGCTCGTAAAGGGAAAGCTAATCGACGAATACAAGCGTCGAAAAATAAACACGATCGGAGTAGTCGACAAGGAGAGTGCCTTGAAGATATCGCCTGGTAGCAGTGTAACTTGTTATTTCTGTCGAAAATCGGGGCATATTAAAAGAAATTGTCCCCGTTTCAAGCGTTGGAAGAATAACAAGAAGAGTGCCGAAAACGTTGTTGACGTCGAGAGTGAGGACACGGAAGTTTCGGTGCACATGTGCTTCATAGTTGGAGCGAGCAACCCGAAGGAAACTGACACTGAGTGGACAATTGACTCTGGTGCGTCAAAACACATGTCGACGAATAGAGACGTATTTACGAAATTCAGTGCCGTGAAAGATAGCGTTATGCTTGCGGACGGTAGAATGGCGCGAACCGAAGGAATCGGAACCGTGGTGTTACAATGCGTGGACGTGAAGGACAGCACACACCGGTGACTTTGACGGATGTCCTGTACGTGCCGACGCTGAAAGGGAGTCTGCTGTCAGCAGAAAATTAGTTGCAACAGGGAGTTTGCGAGGTGGCTTATATTACTTGCATCTCGTAGAAAGTGCACTTGCAGCAAAATCTGCTCACACCATTGAGTGTCAGCATACGTGGGACAAGAAATTCGGACATCGAGACCCCGTGGCGGTGAAGCAGCTGGTGGATAAGAAACTGGCAACGGGAATTAAGTTAAAGGATTGTGGAATCAGATGCGCTTGCGAATGCTGTATTAAGGCAAAATGGCGAGAAAGCCATTTCCTAAGGTCTCGCTGACAAAAAAAAATAACACTCTGGAATTGCTGCATACTGATCTCTGCGGCCCTATGAGGACAGCTACGCAAGGTGGTAAGAAATATATACTTACTATTATTGATGATTATAGCCGTTATACATGCGTGAGTATGTTGAAGGCAAAATCGGACACAGCGCAAGCTGTGACGGAGTATTTCGAAGCGGTATTTACGAAGTTCCAGCGGATACCTAAGGCGATACGTTCAGATCGAGATCGAGGGTTTATTACAGAGAATCTGCGACAATACTTGAGGAAATCTGGTATACAAATACAATTGACTGCACCGTACTCCTCACAACAAAACGGAGTAGCCGAACGGAAAAATCGCTATCTCGTTGAAATGGTAAGGTGTTTGTTGAATGATGCAGATCTGGCTGAAAAGTATTGGGGAGAAGCAATAAATACGGCTAATTATTTACAAAATCGCTTACCGACAAGGGTAACGGAGAAGACGCTCTTTGAACTATGGGAAGGAAGGCTGCCAGACATGACACATTTACATGTGTTTGGCTGTACCGCATACGTGCACGTTCCCAAGATGTTTCGAGGAAAACTGAGTACAAAGGCGCAGAAATTAATTTTCGTCAGATATGCAGTCGCCTTCAAAGCATATAGACTTCTGGACAAGCAGACAGGAAAAATCACAATCAGCAGGAATGTGACTTTCGTTGGAGAGGAAGATTTTGGAAATACTCCAGATGTAGAAACGAGTCTTGATCAATCACAAAAAGAAACCTCGATTGAGCAGGATCCGGACGAGAAGACTGTATCATTTGAGCAAGAGCAGGAGCAAAATGCATCACGGACCGACAAGACAATCGTGATCACCAGCGACGAAGAAAGTTTTGAAGATACTAGAAAAGACAACGATGAAGACCAAGATGGAAAGGACGAGAAACTAAGAAGATCATCGCGAAGAAACAAAGGCAGGCCGCCTGACAGGTTTGCAATCTCCGATCATGCTAACATGGTCAGCACCTTTATCATGGGGCCTAGGACTGTCGCAGAGGTGCTATCGGGCCCGGATAAAGAAAAATGGAGTTTGGCTATAAAGGAGGAAATACAGGCCCTGATGACAAACCATACTTAAGACCTGGTCGACCTGCCGGAGTCAGACCAGGAATCCTAACCTCCAACGCTTCTTTCCGAAAATCCAATCTTACTCTCCAGCCACCTCTTTCTCGGAGCCTCCTTTACTTCCTTGGCCTCGTTTGCACTTCCTCCATCGACTCCACCCTACCGCTCCATTCTCTTTGCCTTTCCCCTTTCCAAAAAACATCTTCTCTCCACTTAACACCATCCGTCCGCTCCGAAAGCCTATCCCCTTTTCCGATAAGCTACTATAGGGAATGCGAGGATAGTATATACGTTCAAATTGTCGTAATACGCGCTTACGTCTACGTATATTTGGGTAGTGTTCTAATTTTCTGTCTGAATTTTAAATGTACCCTTACGAAAAAAACACCCAAGATTTTGGTGTTTACACCCAACTTTGGGTGTTTACACTCCATTTTTGGTGTCAACGCCTAAATTTTCAGTGTTAACACCGACATTTGAGTGTCGACACCCAACTTTTGGTGTCGACACTCGGGTTTCAGTATTGACACCCAATTATAAAACAAAAGATAAAAATTATAAAATGCAAGGTTAAAACTTTAACTTATTATGAGGCCACATTATACATATATCTAACTTTGAATTATATATATATTGTGACGTTGCGGCCCGCCGCATCGTAGCAGCGTCCCGCCGCCGCCATAAGGCGCGGAATTTCGCGTCCAGGGACGAATCAGAGAGGCAACGGCGAGATCTCCAGGGGTCGAATTTAATCGCGTTTTCGCAATCTGATCCTTTTTCTTTTATATATTTTTGTAATATGCGCGGCGCCTCACCCAAACCACGGCGAATCTCTCCAAGGGAGTACCAATAAAAGAAAGGTCCGGGAGGACCAAAGACCGAGGATGGGTGGCGGGCGCGGAAACGGCAGAGATCACGGGTCAATGAGAGCAACGAGGCAAGAAGGCGTGCGGCGCGTAAGGCAGCGACGGGCGGGACCGCCGATAGCGGAGCACCAGGCGCCTGGGTAAACCCGGCCTCAGCAATCCGCCTCCACGGAATACCGGGGGTGGCTGGCCACCGCCCCGGGGTTAAACCGGAGGCATACCGGAAGGGACGAAGTCCCGTCCGCTACCAAGGACAAAATTTAGGAGTCGCTACGCCGCGGAGGGACTGTTGCGCGCCCCCGAAGGGTCCCCTTGCAACGACCCTGCGCCGGGATATCACGAGCTTGCAAGCTCGCGCTCCGATTGGTCCGCGCTCACTCCGAAGGGGGGATGCCATATCGATTTTGCGATCGAGTGGATTTACCGCGTCACTCTCTGGTCGTCCGTCGGCGCGCCCGAACACCTCGGAAAGTCGAGATCTACGATAGCCGTCCTGAATCGAGTATCAGTTTTGTGTTACGACGGTGGGTGGCACGAGACAACGGCGAGGAGCCCCAGAAGGAGGCATTGCATCGGTGAGGTTGCCCGCAGGTCGTACCGTAAATGTCGAGCCACAACGCCGCCCTCCGGTGCGCGCTCTTGCTCGGGAAAACGCGAGTAATACCGCGGTATGTACGGTTCCTCACGAACCGAGCGTAATTTTGCGATCGACAGCGAGAGCGAAGGGCCTCGGGATGGTATCGTGGCCGTGGGATCGAGGTAGAAACGTTCTAGCGAGCCTCTGGAGATTACGATAGATCCGTTAGCGAAGTCCGGTATCGCGAGCCCGTTTTCGTGTAATGTCCGCGCTCGTGATCGCGTTTCTGGCGCACGGGTTCGCAGCGTGCCGAGTTAATCATTGCGTCGCCAAAAATTACTTGCGTTACGTCTTGTATTCGTCGCGGTTATGTAGCGTCGAGTCGCTCGTCGAGTTTTGTCGGTTTCGTGTGAGTGAGCGCGTTATTCCGCGTCAACCTCGAAAATCCCAGCGTAACGTATTGCGTTGTTCTAGGATACTTTCGCGAGCGTTAGTTCTAGCGAAGGACAGGCGATAATTAGCGAAAATTTCGGTGTCATTTTTGTTTTTCTTGGCGTTAACGCTCAAATGGTGTAAACGCCATTTGGGGATCCGAAATTACGCCATTATTTTTTGGTGTTTTTTTAGGTGTTCTTCTTGGCGTTAACGCTCAAACGGTGTAAACGCCATTTGGGTATCCAAAATTACGCTATTATTTTTGGGTGTTTTTTTGGGTGTTTTTTTAGGTGTTATTTAGGGTGTTTTTTTCGTAAGGGTAAAGTGTGATTCTCTGGTTAAATGTGAGGTTGCTTCTTTTAATTCTAAAATTATATTCTCTACTGAAAGTACGCGTGCCCTTACAAAAAAAAACACCTTAAATAACACCCAAAAAACACCCCAAAAAACACCAAAAAATAATAGCGTAATTTTGAATACCCAAATGGCGTTTACACCATTTGAGCGTTAACGCCAAGAAAAACACCAAAAATAACACCGAATATTTTCTTGGCGTTAATGCTCAAATGGTGTAAACGCCATTTGGGTATCCGAAATTACGCTATTATTTTTTGGTGTTTTTTTGGGTGTTATTTAGGGTGTTTTTTTCGTAAGGGCTATACATATTCACTAAGGCAAAAATTGCGATCATGCGACGCTGAAGCCGCGTCCATTTACCGACCTTGACTGTAAGGGTGCGTTCCACATAACACTCGCAATGATTGTGTCGCCTCTTAAGCCGTTCCACCTAGCGCCCGCGAGCGTTCTGGACTCGCCATAGTGAACAACTTCAGAACGTTCAAATGACGCTCGCAATGCTCGCACTGAAGAGGTGGGTCGACGCGAGCGTTATACCCACAATGCATTGTTTTGCGCGCGACAGATGTATTAAGTTAAGTTAGTGCAATTTAGGTTATTGCTAAAAATAAGAGTATTGTTTACTCTTAGGTTTATTGTGACTGATAAAACTGTGATTTTACATATATAACACGTTAAAATGGAGATAGTTTCTTTATATGACAAAGATAATGATAAGGTGTATGATGTAATGGTATCCTCAGAAGATGCACGTCTTGCTACATGGCAGCATTTTGAGGTTCAGAATAATTTTTTTTATTGAGATACATTATCTTTTCCAAAATATATTTAAAATCAATAATTCTAAACTCTATCTACAATCAATTTTAAACACTATATACAAATTCTATTCCGAATTATAAATAACGGATTTACAAAAATTTTGTGACTAATATATATACAATTTCCTTTTATAGATTAGGGATAACATATTTTCAAAAAAAGCCTGGTGTAAGCCTGTAGCACTTGCTTCGTCGACTGGTCTGTCAATTAAAAATATAGATACAGAAGAATTTTCTGCAACTTCGTCACAGTTTCCATATAATGAGTTAAATGCTGAGAAGGAAAATAATCTACCTGAAAAGAGTACAAAAACTACAAAAACATCTGTAAAACAACTTTTGGAAAAAAGAATAAAGCAAAAGAAAGAGCAAGAAACTAAAAGACAAAAACGTCATGATGATAGAATAGCTATGAAACAAAATTTGATCGACACTATTACACAATACTTAAATAAGAAATAAGAATAAGAAACATATTTTTTACTTAAACATGCTACATTTGCTATATTTCTTTATAGATTAAAACTAATGTACGTATAATAATCTTATTTTTGTCTTAAAAGACTGATACTTCTCGTCATTTGCATACAGATCTCTTTATTAACATATATACAACATTTATTTTGAGTTTCCACTATTTTTTTCGGTAATTATTCAGTTTAGGGGCCTCACCTCAAATCTCGATGTAAATATGCTCAATCAACGCGTTTTTGTACGAAACGAAAGAATCTGGCAGAAAAAAGTGTCGCTCTGCCCCGCGACGCGAGATATTAAACGTTAAAGTTGACAGGAATCAGGTTATGATTCCTGTCATACCGACGACATGTAGCAACACTGAACGTGCCTTGCATGTGCTTTATAATTTCGCTTTACAACTTAGCATGTACTTTATGTTGTAAAGCGAGGTCCACGCTGCCTACCGACGGGGTGGGTGCGGGGGGGGGGGGGCGAAAGCCCCCCTCGCCCCCCCCCCCCCGTGTGTGTGTGTGTGTGTGTGTGTGTGTGTGTGTGCTTCCCACGCATAATTAAACTAATGAAACTCCCAGCGTGAGACCTAACTGCTTGAATCGAGATGCTTGGTTATTCTGCACGATGTAACTGTTTAATGATTTTCGTTAAAGCAGGGCACATACACACGTGTGTATGCCCTGCTTTATAGAAGTTGTGATTTTCGTTAAAGCAGGGCACACACATACGTGTGTATGCCTTGCTTTATAGAAGTTGTGATTTTCGTTAAAGCAGGGCACACACACGTGTGTATGCTGGTGTATGCCCTGCTTTATAGAAGTTGTGATTTTCGTTAAAGCAGGGCACACACACGTGTGTATGCTGGTGTATGCCCTGCTTTATAAAAGTTGTGATTTTCGTTAAAGCAGGGCATACACACGTGTGTGTGCCCTGCTTTAACGAAAATCATTAAACAGTTACATCGTGCAGAATAACCAAGCATCTCGATTCAAGCAGTTAGGTCTCACGCTGGGAGTTTCATTAGTTTAATTATGCGTGGGAAGCACACACACACACACACACACACACGGGGGGTGCAAAGGGGGGGCTTTCGGCCCCCGTATAGTTTATTTTGAGTTTTTACTATATTTTTCTTATAAGATTTTGAAGGTAGTACAAAATATGAGTGATATGTTTGTTAACTGTACTCTGTAAGATATTTTTATTTCAATATTATTTTTTGTACATTTCTTTAATTTTATGTTGTTTAAAATACATGTAAGAATTAAAATTATATAAACAATATAACTTTCATTGTACTGTAGCCTTGTATTGTATCTTTTGTTGATATAATGATTAAAAATATAGTACATTTCTACAAAGTGCGATTGCGTTCTCTTTCTAACATGTTCATAATCATATTTCGTTTATAAATCGCATTATTATTTGCTACGCTTTCATTAGTATGGTGATCTTGTATTGGAACACCTGATGTCACTGGTATTATTAGAAGTTCATCTTTTTTTAGAATGCACATATTATGAATGACACAACATGCTATTATATATTCAGACATGAGATCAACTCTGAACATAGGCAAAGTATACATTAAACTCCTCATTCTGCCTTTTAAGGTGATTCTAAAGCCGTGATCCTAGCCGGTTTTTTTCAGTTTTTTTCTTAGCACTTTTAAAATCTTTTAATTGGCTTTATAGAAATGCAAAATTCTTGTCTAGAATTAAAGTACGCATCAAAATCTAGGTCATGGTGGTCGAATTTATATCGAAAACGAAAAAAAATTAATATTTTTTGTTATACGTGACGACCACCTCATATAAATTCGACCACCATGACCTAGATTTTGATGCGTACTTTAATTCTAGACAAGAATTTTGCATTTTTATAAAGCCAATTAAAAGATTAGTGCTAAGAAAAAAACCGAAAAAAACCGGCTAGAATCACGGCTTTAAGATCACCTTAATAAACCAAAACACCTTTCAACTACTACCCGTGCAGAAGATTGGCAGAAATTATAATATCTTTGTGCAGCATTCAAATGTCCGTTATCTTTAAATGGTGTTAGCAAGTGTTCATGTAATACATAAGCAGAATCTCCTAGTAAGTGGCTGTCAGATGGAAATTTTTATTCACCATTCAAATATGTTGCCACTTCCGATTGCCTAAATATTCTCTGGTCATGGACAGACCCGGGATGACCCACATAGCAATGAGTGATAAACGCTCTATGGTCACACACAACCTATAATTATAAATTGAAAATATAACAATAAATAATATAATGCCATGGTAATATAATACAAGACCATGAATAATATACCAATATAACTAAAATTGCTATTATAAATACTTTAATGTTTCAAATATACCTGAAGCTGGAGAGAATGGCATCCTTTTCGATTTACATAATCTGCTGCATTTTGTGTAGGTGCTTCGATTCTGATATGCGTGCCATCGATGGCACCAATTACGTTTGAAAACCTACTGTTTTCTTTAAATTTACGCATTACAGTTTGCGCTTCTTCACCTGAAAGCCAAGATATAAATTGATCGGCCACTTTAAATAGTGCTCGTGTGACCCTCCTAACGGCTTTCAAAGCTGTAGCTCTTCCTACATCAAACCGATCACAAATAGATCTGCAAAAATGTAAAAAAACCATTATTACAAGTAAATTTAAATGCTTTAGGTATATTAAGTGTCCAAAATAATAATATATGCAATAAAAGCAATAATCATACCTATAAGAATCCATTGTCGCTATTTTCCATAAGGCAATCATTAATTGCTTACGAGATGGGATTGTTTCGTTGCCTCTTGTCTTTTGAACAAGGTAATCACTAATTATACTTAATATATATTCAAATGTTGCTCTTTCCAATCTAAAATCATATTATATTGGCATCTAATATTATTGTATTTTATATGTATCAATAATAACTATAAATGAAATAGATAATAGTATATTATTCTATATATATATTGTATATATAATTAAATATATATAATTAAAATTACATATGTAATTAATAAGTAAATAAAACATAAGATATGTATCTAACCTGAAATGACTTTTGAATTCGTAATTCGAATAAAGCTCAATAACAAGCTCTACATTTTGTATATGAGGACGTAAGTTACGTTTCCGTTTTTTTTTCAATAATTCCCACTCTTCATCTGAACTTGTATCACTTTTCGAATCACTTTCGTTTAATATTAATAATGCAGAACTAAATATAATGTTTTCCGCCATGATTTCAATACTCACAATGCTCATAAGCCGTTCCACTTGCCTGTCACGCTCATGCTAGTGGAACGGACGATCGCGGCGTTGCGAGCGTGAGCGTTGGTGTCTTTATATGGAACCAGACATATGTGCGACACCGGATATGCCTTCGCTTTGTGGTGTGCGTTGGCAGCATGTGGAGGAGATGCGCTGGGCCTGTATTCCGTTCCCACCTACCGATAACTGTCGATTCGATGAACGTCGTTGCGCAGGTTTTTCGTACCGTGTAGAAGCTGCGCCGACACCGTTAACGGCACTGACGACGAACAGAATATGGCCCCTGGGCATGCGCTCAGCGCTGGCAGCGCAACCCCTCCACATGCTGCCAACGCACACCAAAGAGAAGGCACATCCGTGTGCTGTCGAGCGTCTAAATCATTAGTTCAAACAAATAACACAGGCACACAAAAAATAAAAAGTGTCTTGGCCGAGACACTACACTAGTTTATTCCCATGTATTTTGACCCGCTGAATCCGAATCCGAAGTCAGAATTGTCAGATTGGCTCTCAGTTCCGAGCAAACCTAAAAAAAAAGTGTTTGTTTCGTTGAGTTTTGAGGTTTGCTCGGAACTGAGATCCAATCTGACAATTCTGACTTCGAATTCGGATTCAGCGGGTCAAAATACATGGGAATACACTAGTGTAGTGTCTCGGCCAAGACACTTTTTATTTTTTGTGTGCCTGTGTAATTAATGTAAAATAAATATTTAATAAATGCTACAAAAATATTTCTTTTACAATGAATTGTACAATGTATAATTAATGAAAAATAAATATTAAAAGAACATTTAATAAATAACATCTGCTACTTAAGTATATATATTTTTATATTGTCACGTCTTTTTACACTCCCGGAGCGGTCTGGGGCGTGTGACGGATCAAAAGGAGGAGGGAGGGAAGGATGTCAGGTCCCTCCGACTGTCCTTCTCGTACCGCTCGACAATTATACGCGAAAGTACTGTTTTGGGCGCCAGACGCGTAATTCGCGTCTACTAAAATACGCTAGAATCACCGAAAATTCCAACCGCGACACAAGACGAAATTAATGCGACGTACGAGAGGTCGGCCAGCTCGACCTAATAGCTATGGGCGGGGTGGATGGAGGGCGGCGCACGATTCGGCGGGGTGACGCATAAATCATTTACTCAAATCATTGAAACGAATAACATGGTTTATTGTAAATAAAAGGGCAGAAGAAAATAATACTGACAATGAGTAAACAAAATAGGTTTGACATTAAATCGTAGAAACGCGAATTAACCAAATCATATCATACAACAGAAAAGAACATTGAATTCGAAATGTAATTGAACATGATAAGTAGAACGCAAACGGAAATTTTAGTAACAAAATTGCGTGGACGCAGGCAACTGAAAGTAACGCGAGATAATAACGTGGATCGACATCTGTCGCCACGGAAGGTAACGCCGTACTACGCTAACACGAATCCTAAAACGGTAATTTCACATAAACGCGAATAACTAACCAAAAATTACATCCAACGCGATCAACGCTAATAGCCGACACGAGTCGGAACGCAACATGGTTGCGAAACATAATCGTCGCAGTTGCGATCGAGTTCTGTCGCCAAAGGGGCCCAACTTTGAACGCTAATTATCGCCTGTCCTTCGCTAGGACTAACGCTCGCGAGAGTATCCCAGAACAACGCAATACGTTACGCTGGGATTTTCGAGGTTGACGCGGAATAACGCGCTCACTCGCACGAAACCGACAAAACTCGACGAGCGACTCGACGCTACATAACCGCGACGAATACAAGACGTAACACAAGTAATTTTTGGCGACGCAATGATTAACTCGGCACGCTGCGAACCCGTGCGCCAGAGACGCGATCACGAGCGCGGACATTACACGAAAACGGGCTCGCGATATCGGACTTCGCTAACGGATCTATCGCAATCTCCAGAGGCTCGCTAGAACGTTTCTACCGCGATCCCACGGCCACGATACCATCTCGAGGCCCTTCGCTCTCGCTGTCGATCGCAAAATTACGCTCGGTTCGTGAGGAACCGTACATACCGCAGTATTACTCGCGTTTTCCCGAGCGAGAGCGCGCTCCGGAGGGCGGCGTTGTGGCTCGACATTTACGGTACGACCTGCGGGCTACCTCACCGATGCAATGCCTCCTTCAGGGGCTCCTCGCCGTTGTCTCGTGCCAACCACCGTCGTAACACAAAACTGATACTCGATTCAGGGCGGCTATCGTAGATCTCGACTTTCCGAGGTGTTCGGGCGCGCCGACGGACGACCAGAAAGTGACGCGGTAAATCCGCTCGACCGCAAAATCGATGTGGCATCCCCCCTTCGGAGTGAGCGCGGACCAATCGGAGCGCGAGCTTGCAAGCTCGCGATATCCCAGCGCAGGATCGTTGCAAGGGGACCCTTCGGGGGCGCGCAACAGTCCCTCGGCGGCGTAGCGACTCCTAAATTTTGTCCTTGGTAGCGGACGGGACTTCGTTCCTTCCGGTATGCCTCCGGTTTGACCCCGGGGCGGTGGCCAGCCACCCCCGGTTTTTCGTGGAGGCGGATTGCTGAGGCCGGGTTTACCCAGGCGCCTGGTGCTCCGCTATCGGCGGTCCCGCCCGTCGCTGCCTTACGCGCCGCACGCCTTTTTGCCTCGTTGCTCTCATCGACCCGTGATCTCTGCCGTTTCCGCGCTCGCCACCCATCCTCGGTCTTTGGTCCTCCCGGACCTTTCCTTTATTGGTACTCCCTTGGAGAGATTTGCCGTGATTTGGGTGAGGCGCCGCGCATATTACAAAAATATATAAAAGAAAAAGGATCAGATTGCGAAAACGCGATTAAATTCGACCCCTGAAGATCTCGTCGTTGCCTCTCTGATTCGTCCCTGGTCGCGAAATTCCTTGTGACGGCGGCGGGACGCTGCTACGATGCGGCGGGCCGCAACGTCACAATATATATATATATATATATATATATATATATATATATATATATATATAATTCAAAGTTAGATATATGTATAATGTGGCCTCATAATAAGTTAAAGTTTTAACCTTGCATTTTATAATTTTTATCTTCTGTTTTATAATTGGGTGTCAATACTGAAACCCGAGTGTCGACACCAAAAGTTGGGTGTCGACACTCAAATGTCGGTGTTAACACTAAAAATTTAGACGTTGACACCAAAAATGGAGTGTAAACACCCAAAGTTGGGTGTAAACACCAAAATTTTGGGTGTTTTTTCGTAAGGGTGTAAGTAAAATGTTATTTTTTGTACATGTTAAATTGTCTGTAATATCGTTTATGTCTGTCGTGAGGTCAGCTAGGATAGCGGTTATCATTAGTAGTTGTTCATTTATTTCCTCTCGGAATTGTATGAATTGGTCTTGCATTTTCCTTGTAACGTTAGCCAGTAAATTTTCGTTATGTGAAAGCGTTTGTTCTAATTTTTCCATATGGCCTATTGTGGAGTTGATGATCTTCAGCTGGTTCTTTGCTGCGTGCTGTAGCGTTTGTTGCTGATTATTCAGTATTTGTATTTGCTTGTTTATTATTTTTGCATCTTCAGCATCCATGGTACCAAATAAAGTTTTACTTATCTGGCCGATAGCATCGATTAAGCCTCGTTTATTTACGAGTGATTTGTAAATTATTTGTAGATGTTCCAAGGTGCGTGTCATTCTGTCGTTTTTTCTTTTAGTAATTCGGAAAGCAATCTGATATGTATTTTTTATGTCTCCCATGGCATAATTGCAAAGTTCTTCGGTGTGACCTAGATATCTTTGAAGCTGACGTTTAATACGGTTACGTCTATGCGTATTGCTAATTTCCACGTTGCCTTCGTTTGCTGCAGGTATCCGGTTCTCTCGAAATAGACACCTGGCTTGATAAATTGCGTTACCTCGTACGGTGGTACGGGCGACGCTCCTGTTGCGAGATGCTGATAGAGCATATAAGACATTATAAGGGATATTTTTTATTTGTCCTTATAATCTTATATAATCATATATGACCAATGACCATATAAGAGTTTATCCGGCCAAATGCGGCCAAAATTCATATATAAGCATATAAGACCGCTTCTTATATGAACATAAGACATTATAAGAGTTTTTTTCCCGGGTTTGCCTAGTCAAAAGCTATTTTCCTAAAATAACTATTTGCCTACGACGTATATATTGAGACGGTATAAACAACAAATATTTTATATTGAACTCAAACAATATTTTATATTGAACTCAGTATACAGATGTCCAGATATACATATAAGTCGAATATACGGTATACATCTACGTGCGGATCGTGAAGATCCTTAGTTGAATATATACAGAATTAATATGTATATATAAAGCCCCCGGAAAAAAAATTTTATATAACTATGTATAAACATCTAAAATTATGTATAATTATATATAAATATGTATTTTTTTATATAATTTAATATCATTATATCAAGATTCTTATATAAAATTTTATATAATTATATATAAGTACCTATATATATTTATATATAAGCATATATAATTTTGTATAAATCAGAAAATTTTAAAATATATAATATTAGAATTAATCAGGCAATAAGAGCCAAGCGTGGTTACAATCGCTAAAATTTATTACATGTCAATACATCACGATTAAAGTGTCAATTACAATATTACGTACGTTTCGACCCTTTTTTTGGGTCATCCTCAGCGCGTTGTCTACACATTACATAGTACTAAATCTACATGGGGCCTTCCTTTTTTTTTTCCGCAAATCTCTTGGACAAATCAATTACTCCTAACAGTCCTTTGGGCAGATGCACACTCCGAAGCCTTCCCGGGTATCTTAGTGTGTGATTTCCTGGTTTGAGCGCCAGGAAATTCGTTTGCAGATAATCAGTCATGATTTGATGGGAAAGATACCTATACAGATACTCAGAGTGACAACTACCCCAGGATTGTATGCATACAACACGTTATGTGATGCGTAACGCTACTTACAGATAGTGCAGTCATTAGTCACATCGCAGTTATTCTCCTTGCACGACTATCCGTGCCAGCAAAGGAACGGACTGTGTCTCGTCAACGCTTAGACAAACAATGACACAACCGTTCTTACAATATAATTGCTGTACATGGAAGGGGAAATACGACGAACAGGAACAACAATGTTTTTATATTTTTGCAAGACCTTCAATAACATTTATATACATTTCAGGCAAATTCTCCGTGTCCGTTTGCAAATTTATACCGTTCGTTTGTTTTTTGATGTAAATCATTTCAGATATTAATCTTTTATTTAGAAACCGTTCCCTATCTAAGATCTTCACATCATTCCAAATAAAATCGTGCATGATTAGATTCAACCCTATGGTCCGTCACCACTGAATGACCACTACCATTCCTCCTTATGTGAGATTCATCTCTTTTATTTTCGTATGCAGTTGTCTACCGGTCTGTCCAACATAAGATGCATCACAGTTTTTACAGTTAATCTGGTATACTACGTTCCTAGCTAACGAATTAGAAAGATCATCCTTATGTACTTTAATAAATTTGTTTAATTTGTTTGTGCTCACGTACGATAGCTTTAATTCAAGATCTCTCGTGATATTTCTGTATTTTTCTGTTAATGTGGGGACATATGGTATCACGAAAAATGGACCTCTATCAACCGTCTTATCACTTGCATTTACATGGAGGTTTGCAAAAAGATACCAAAGGCGTTCGTACATGACTTTAAAAATAAAATCTAAATAAGGGTAGCAATTTTTTATTAAAATACGAACTATTGAATCCAAGTTTTTTTTATTGAAATTCAGGGTAACAATCCTGGGGTAGTTGTCACTCTGAGTATCTGTATAGGTATCTTTTCCATCGAATCATGACTGATTATCAGCGGGATCCAGGAAATCACACACTAAGATACCCGGGAAGGCTTCGGAGTGTGCATCTGTCCAAAGGACTGTTAGGAGTAATTGATTCGTCCAAGAGATTTGCAGAAAAGGAAAAGGAAGGCCCCATGTAGATTTAGTACTATGTAATGTGTAGACAACGCGCTGAGGATGACCCAAAAAAAGGGTCGAAACGTACGTAATTTTGTAATTGATAGTTTAATTGTGATGTATTGACATGTAATAAATTTTAGCGATTGTAACCACGCTTGGCTCTTATTGCCTGATTAATTCTAATATTTGATATACTGTGCCTTTATACAGTTTTAAAATATATATTTATATATTATTATATATATATATATATATATATATATATATATATTAAAATATATAATTATATAAAATATATATTTTTCTATATAATTATATATAATTTTATCTGTCAAAGATATAGAAATAATGTACATGCAAATCTTAATATATAAAACAAAGTCGGTTTAGTTAGACCACTTATAACTCAAGAACGGCTGGGCCGAATTTTTACCACAAGTATATGAAATAGGGGTAGAATTTTCCGAAATAGCAGAATAACTAATAAAATATCGGAAAAATTCACGTAAAAAAAAAATTAATCTAGAAAGATATCCAAATACATAGAAAAAATACATAGAGGGAGGGAGAAAGGGAGAGAGGGAGGGGGAGAGAGAGAAAGAAAGGGGGAGAGTGAGAAAGGGAGAAAAAGAGAGAAAGAGAGGGGAAGAGAGAGAGGGAAAGAGGGGAGAGGGAGAAAGGGAGGGGGAGAGAGGGAGGGGGAGAGAGGGAGGGGGAGAGAGAAAGAAAGAGAGGGGGAGAGAGAGAGAGTGAGGGAGAAAGAGGGAAAAAAGGGGAGAGGAGGAAAGAGAAGGAGAGGGGGAAGAGGGAGAGAGGGGAAGAGAGAGAGAGAGAGAGAGAAAGAGAGGGGGAGAGAGAGGGACTATTTGCGTGTCTTATCACTACATTCATTGACTGTTAGGCGGTACGAAGTTCGCCGGGGCAGCTAGTTATATATAAAAAGCATTTATCCATGTTCGAAGTTGAAGAATTGTACGTAAGCTTCATACGAATAATGTTATTAGCAAGCTAAGTTCCAGACCGTTAAAAGCGTTTTCCTTAATTTCATTGTATTTTCATACGGTTGTACCTCACTTATTGTTCAAAGTTCACGCGCAAATTCGAGCGTCTCTAAGATCACGCGCCCGCTGCGTGCACATCCATCGAACGAGCGAGCAACAACGCGAGCAAATAAATACCCCCGAAACTACGCGATTGTATTTCGCGATCGCATCTCGAGTCAGTCGCTCGTAACGAGACCGATAAGACAGTCAAACTCATGCCTCGCTCGCTCCGTTACTCGCTCGCTCGCTGACTTTTTTATCCGATTGATCTTGTGATTGTGAAGGAGAGTCGAACGTTTTGATCGAAACTGAATTTTGTGATTGTGGGAGAGAGCGCGACCGACGACAAACAGCCCGCTCAGCGGTGCAAGATTCCGGTAACGCTTTTAACAACGGCGAAGCGCCAAGACGCCTCCAGACTCTGAGAAGCCGAGGGTCATCGTCGCTCTCCCCTCACTGCACTGTTACATTGAGCATTAAAGTTTGTGTCGTTACTCTCGCATTATTTTCTCTTGCTCCCGAGTACCCACGGGAATCCTCCGAGTCACACCCGCTCCGAGCTCAAGTCTGAGCGACCCGGCATCCCAGGCGATCTTGTCGAGATCGTTCCTGAACAAATTGATATCCATGTAGATTATATATGATTATATGTAATCATATATAAACTTTAAATTCGGATTATCTAATAGATGGCATTCGATAGGATTCGTTTCTCGTATTTAAAATTTTACGAACAGTGGTATAAAAACGGTATCAAGACACGGCACTGTCTCACGTCAAGCAGTGCTAAGTTACAATATATGAAATAAATCATTTTACTTTTTATTTATTCATTATATATCTTATATAAAATTATATATAATTTTATATAATAATATATAATCCTTTGAAGGTAAACCTTAATATAAAGTTATATATAATTATATAAAATTATATAAAAATTTGTAGAATTATATATTTTTATATATAATCAGATAAAATTATATTGTGCCAATTTTGAGATATAATTATACCCGGAAAACAAACCCTTATAATGTCTTATATGTTCATATAAGAAACGATCTTATATGCTTATATATGAATTTTGACTTGATAAGATCTTATATGGTCATATATGATTATATAAGATTATATATAAGGACATATATATATATATATATGTATATATTAGGTTGGGGAAAAAGTAATCCATTATTTTTTCGCTAGATGGCTAGGGTGATATATATCACGTTATGTATTAATCGCATAGGTTATTCTATAACTATTTTGTGATTGGTCGATTTAGTTGTGAGTTATAGCGCGTAAAAGATGGACGTCAACAAAGAGAAAATTCGGTATATTTTACAATTTTGGTTTGATAAAGGCGGCGGCTGAAATTGTGAATGATGTTTATGGTCCCGATACTGTCACAGCCAATCGCGCGCAATTTCGGTATCGTCGATTCCGTTCCGGTAATTTCGATGTTAAAGATGCACCTCGCACAGGTAGGGACCAGGGCTTCTATGAGAGAGGCATCATGAAATTACCTTTGAAATGGCAACAAGTTGTAGAACAAAACGGTGCATATTGACCCAAATCGAACAATCCTAACTATGTTAAATAAAGCCTTGAAATAAACGAAAAAATAATGGATTTCTTTTTCCCCAACCTAATATATAAAATAAGTTTCAGAACATTGTTATTTTCAAATGTTATTTTTTAAGTGTGCCACTTTATCATAAGAGTGAATTCCACGATACAAAAATTATGCCGCTCCATAGCGTGAGACAGTGTCGTGTGTCTTTTTATACCATTCTTATAACACTGTTTGTCAAATTTTAAATATGAGAAACAGATCCCATCAAATGCCATTTGTCGGATACTTTGAGATACAATATTGTAATCTAATAGGAAGATCCCAGTTGCGCACAGAATCAATCGGACACAGCAGGTTGAATCAATCGGACACAGTGCTAATCGGACACACTAGGAAACGGACACACAACGGTTACAATCATTTCGGCAAAGCAAGAGCTTTGATCTTCAATTCAAACTTAAGAAAGACAATGTTGGGCGAAGCAGTTTATGCATTGCAGCAGCATATTTACTTAACCGATCGCCATTAAAAACTAGTGATGTGACTCCGTTTGAAAAATTTAAAGGCAAGAAACCGGATCTGACTCGAATTCACATTTTTAGTTGCGAGACTTACGCTAAAATACAAGGTCCAATGAAAAAATTAGACAAAAGAAGTAAGAAGTACATTTTTGTAGAATATGCACCGACAGGCTATCGACTATGGGATCTAGAAAAGAAAAAAATAATTCTGAAAATTCATTCTGATTATTCAGAAAAAAACTATGAAGAAGTATTTACGGATCACGAATCAGAACAGGAAACGTACAAGACACAAGTAAAAACAACAACTCCGAGAGATCGGAAAGAACACGAAAAAAACCTGAGAGATACAGAGAGCAAGCTCATCTCACCTTTCAAGAAGCGATAAACGGACCGGACAAAGAGAAATGGAAAGCAGCCATAGAAGAAGAAAAGGATTCCTTACTGAAAAACAAGACTTGGACGTTAGTAGATCAACCACAAGACAATACAATCAAACCGTTGAGCAGTAAGTGGGTGTTTAAAATTAAAGACAATGGACAATATAAAGCACGACTTGTAGTTAGAGGATGTGAACAAAATCACGGCATAAATTATAATGAAACCTTTAGTCCGGTAGTAAGTTTTTGTTTTGTGTATCAAAAGTGACTCAAATAAAGTGTTCTTTTTTTCTCTTTCACTTTAACACGTGGTTCACTTAGCACGGTTATTCCAGTGAAATCCATATATCCCAACAGATGTAATTCTACGAATTCTATTATTCAGTTCAGATTGTTATTTAATTGTCCCTACTCAATCATTCAATTTATTAAATTCTTGCTCGTTGAAATCTAATTTTACTATGTTTCAATTATAATAAAGCTTGTATCGACTACTATGAAATATCTAAGTGTCGCTTAACTGTCGCCCCGCCGAATTTTTGCGCTGCCCATTATCAACCCCACCCTCCTCCGTTAGGTCGAGCCGGCCGATTCCTCGCACGTCTGACTAATTACGCTATTGTGTTTATTTTCGGGTTTCGCGATTTTGGTAGAAATTCGTGGACGGGAACTTACGCGTCTGGCGCCCAACTTTGGTATTGAGTATAATTGTCAGACTGTGCGAGAGACCAGTTGGAGAGGCTCATCATTCTTCTCTCCTTACCTCCCCTTTTGATCCGTCTTGCGCCTCGGGCACGATTACCGAGTAAAAAGACGTGACAGACTATATAAGTTTATATATTATTATATTATTTACAATATAAATTTAAATTATAAGGTATATGTTTGCAAAAAATAATACGATTAATATATTTATTTATACAAACTATAATATATATTATATACAGTTTTTGCACGAATTATTACAGATAATTTTACTGTTTACAAAAATATTTAAAATAAAAATTAATGTCAATTAAAAAAAATTAAGTATTTTATGCAAAATTAGAAAAAGAAGAAAACTTAAAATAACACAATCAATGAGAAGTGGCGTTTTTGATCGAATCGGATCTTGGTGCTTAATAATATTTCACAATATCAATTCACAGGCCCACAAAAAAAAAGTTGTCTGCGCCATGGACTAAACCATGGTATTCCCATGTATTTTTGCCTGCTGAAACCGAATATGACCTCAGTTTTTTCCCTACACGTCAGGATTTTTTTCTACAGCCAAAAACAAGGGGTTTTGCCCCTACAAAACACCCTGACGTGTAGGGGCAAAACTGAGGGTCATATTCGGTTTCAGCAGGCAAAAATACATGGGAATATCATGGTCTAGTCCATGGCGCAGACAACTTTTCTTTTTTTGTAGGCCTGTGTTATTATTAAATACATTTTTCCATTTTTTAACCCTTTGAGGGGTGGTGGTAAATATATTTACCACCTATTTCATATTTATTTTTTTTTCATTTCTTCGATGTTTCACTCCTTTAATCTATACTAAGGCGTTTTTTAGACTCTTAGGTAACTAAGTTATACAACCATCACAAAAAATTAGGCCAACTGACTTGTTTTTTTGATTGTTATAAACAATCAATTGCAAAAAATCGATTTTTTCCGGAAAAAATCAGCTATCGGTAAACAGATAAAACTAAAGCTCTAAAAATTTTTATACATATTGTCTATACTTAGTACTATTATATATATTTTTTGCAAATTTTTTGACACGCTGGTTTTTTTTTTAAATTTTTTGAATTTTGAATAACCCCAAAACCCAATAACCGAATGACCTTGTTAATAATTTTTTTTATTTATTTTAACTATTTTCACGTGTATATATATCAAGTTTCACGCCAATCGAAGAAAAAACCATGAATTTAGGGTTAAATTGCGTGCCAATATGGACTTTAGCGGATTTAAAACGCAATTGTGTAAACTGAAACTAAAAATAATATCTCATATTAATTTGATTGTCAAGTAAAACAATATACTAGAAGAATATTTATAACAGTTATGCAAACTTGTGGATAAATCCGAGTATATGTTCATATATAATTGTCTTTAACCTTATAAATATACTTTTACATGATCAGACATGATACAAGCATATAAAACCATATATGGCTATATAAGATTATACTTATAAAGGTTTTATGGAATATATAATCATATATTTTCATATATAGCCATATAATAGGAGGTCCCCCGTAGCCCTCGGCGGGGGAACAGGTGGAGCGTAGAAAGGGAGGAAAAGTGTGTCGAAAAAAAGATTTATAGAGGAGAGGGAACGTGGAAGAAGAAAAGCAGGCGTGCAGGAAGTGGAAAGGAAGAGAAGTAAATGGAGGCGAGGTGGTAAATACAGCAGAACGGCAGAAATCTGTTTAAGAAGAGGAGGCAGGAGAGAGAGGTTAGGATGTCGGCGAACTGGGCGATGAAGGAAGTGGTACCAGAGGCGAGGTTGGTGGAAGAGGCCACGCAGCTTCGCAACGGGTGCGATGAAAGAGCAGCGGGATCGAGAGATCGATCGATAGAACGCAAGTAACGCACGTGGCGGAAGTCGGCGTGAGACGGCGAAGCGATGCGGGCTCCGACTGGGGCTGAGGCGACGCGGGGGCTGGCCCCTCCAAAAGAGTGGGTTGGCGCCACTGCGGGACGTCAAGGCGCAGTATTGGGGCTAGTGGTACCTGGTACCTTGCGCACGGGGACGAATGAGAGATCGACTGTCGCGGCGACGAATAAGGAGGTCGATGCGCTATCGGTCGTGATTGGTAGGTCGATCGTAGCAGAGGGGCGTCCGGCGATAGCGCGTGGCCGGAAATTGAGGTGGAAGACGATTACGGGAAGAAGGTGAAAACTGCGAGTAAAAGGAAGAGAGAAATAAGGAAGTAAAAGAAGGAAACGGAGGAGATAGTTGGAGGTAAAGGAAGTAGAAAAGTAAGTAGAGGAGAAAAAAGTGAGAGATAGGAGGGAGGAAAGACAGGTAGCTTAATACATACGTTCATGTGTCGAGGTTAAGGGAGAAAACGAGAGAGAAAGAGAGAGGGTAGGATTTGAGAAAAGTTTACTTGTAGAAAGAAAAAAGAGAAAAGTGGCAGAAGAGCGGACTGAGGCAGGATTGGATAACAGTGGTAGGAGATAAGAACAGCGGCGGGAATAATCAGGTACGTAGGAAGGACAACAGATTGGAGAAGTGGAGAAGGCAAGAAAGATGCCGAGAGAAGGTCAAAGGAAGGAGGAGGATGGCTGGGGAAAGGAAATTATGAAGGAAATTATGAAGGAACTGAGGAAAATGCGACAAGAAATCCTGAAAGAGGTAAAATGGGGAGGAAAGGAACTTAGGCAGAAAATGAAGCAGATAAAGAAGCAGCTGGAGAGGATGGAGAAGAGGCAGGATGCAGAGAGGCAAAGGAAGGAAAGTGGAAGACGAGGCCAAGGAGCATTTTGACGTCCGCCCGACGTTAAGATAAACACACTTAGTGTTGGTATCCAACGTTTTCGCTACGTCGTTTCAACCCTCTTTTGCACTAATTTGGGGAATCAAATTTAGGTTGTACCAACGTTGGGATCCGACTTATATAAGTTAAATTGAGGTTACATTTTTTCCACCAGTTTTAACGTTGGTGTAAGTAATTTTTGTAAACTTTGATTTTGTACACTGCTAGACCTGAGGTTATTTTTTCACAACGTAATATTTTAGGTGTAGTTTTCGTGCTTCCATTTAAACCATATGACGGCATTGGTGTAATAAATGTATCCTAATACGTACTTATCAATTTGGCACAAATAAAATGGCTTTAGAGGAAAAATATAGTTTGCGCAGTCTTTGATACTATTGTAATTTTGCCATAAATACACGAACCCAGCATTGAAAATTTATAACGAAACCCACTTTATTGATAAATGTGGAAATAATAGATCGAAATTAGACGAATCCCTTACAAAATATTCTAATAGATTAAATATTCTATTAAATAACTAAAATTTTTAAAATGTAGATTTTTATTTTTTTTATCAAAATTACCATTAAAATAAACATGTTGTCAAAACTTTAACAACAGATATTATATAAATGCTTTAAATTGTTAATAAAGTGCGTTAAAAAATATAAATCTAAATATACTGGAAAATGGCGGATTATTTGCCTTTCTCTTTGAGGAATAAAAATGGCGAAGTCAGCGTTCCACACTATATCAAACTTTACGTAGTAAAAGGTGCGATAAATTCTACTAAGATTTGTCTTCTCGTATAAAATAATGAACTTTTTCAGACTTTTGCAAACTAACAATAAGTAGTATACCACTGTAGGCAAAATTGTACCTCTATATTGACTAAAAGTCTTAACAAGGTCGCCAAACTGACTTAACATGTCGATAAAGTATCGATTAGTTGAAAATTCTATACTAGATTTGCGAATGCGTCGTATATCTTAACCAAATCCGATCTATGCAATACCATCTATGGTGATCTAGGTTATAATGGTTATGGTATAGCGTTAAGCGTAAGTCGGATTTACACTTATATCTCTACTCTCTTTTAGGCAGAATTTGTTACCATTTCTCGTGATTTCTTAACGTCAGTCAGAAATGACCACAGGCGACGTTTCACAACGTTAGCGTTTTACAACGTTTGATAACAAAACGTTGGTAATTACGTATTAAAGTCGCTCGAAAAGTGTGGTGCAGACTATAACGTCAGGCAAACGTTAAATATCTTAACGTCGGGTAATAGGACTTAAACTGTTTCAAATTTGACGTTGGGAAAGTGATGAAAAAAGCACGTCGTAATTTTAACGTTAAGACAACGTCCAAAAAATGTTAATATTATCTTTTAATTATAAGTTACATTTTATAACTTTCTTGGACCGCTTACAACGTTGTGATTAGTAGAAAAGTAGTCCTTAGTCGGAAAGTTAACCAAAAAATGCTGCTTGGGGGAGAGGCGGAGAAGAGGAGAGTGGACGAAAGCGACGGAGTCACAGATGTGGAGGAGAAACAGAGGGAGGAAGAGAAAGAAAGAGAAGAGGAAAGAGCCAAAGGAAGGTTAGTGGAGGAAAAACCGAAACACGAAGGGGAGAGATGCACAGAAAGAGGTGGGGGTGACAAAGGATGGAGTAGAAGTTGGTGGGAGGAGGTGACAAGCGAGGAAAAGGGGAGTAGCGAAGAATTAAGGAAATCTAACAGAAGAGAGAACAAAGGAAAAGGAAGAGACACGCAAGAGAGGACAACGGAAAGAAGAGGGGACATAAAAACGGAAGAGGAGAAGGAGCGAAGCGAAAGAGAGAGCAAAGATGGATCGGCGAGCAAAGCGGAAAGAAGGGAATGGATCACAGACGGAGAGACAGGTAGAGAAGGAGATAGAGAAGAAGAGTGGAAAGGTAGAGGCGCAGAGAGGGAGAGGAGAAACGCTTGGGAGATGGTGAAGAGAAGAGAGGAGAAAGTGAGAAGTGAGAGAGAAAGAAGCATAAGAGAGAGAGAGAGAGAGTGCACAGAAAGGATAGAGCTGAAAGAGAGAGAGCAGCGAAGAGAAAGAGATCTCTGGTATGGAGCGGATTAGAGGGAGCAGGATAAGTAGAAAGGAAAGAATTTATGGAGATTATAGCTGACAATGAGATGGCATTGGATAGGAAAGTGGGAGTTAAAGGCGTTTTGGAGATAAGAGGAGAAGGAAAGAAGGAGTTATTGATAGTGGAAATAGATGTGGAGGAAGATAAAAAGGAACTTTTTAGTAAACGGTGGGAAATGAAGAAGAGATGGGGGGTAACTATGGACGAGGAACTGACTAGAGAGGAAAGACACGTGAGATGGAGGATAGAAGAAAAGGCAAAAAAAGAGAGAAGACTAGAAAATTCAGCCACGAGTAGTCGTTTGTGGATCAATGGAAGAGAGATATACTGGAACGAAGATAGGAAGGAATGGCGGAAAGTGTGAGGAGAGTACAAGGAAAAAGGAAAAGGAAGAGCAGTTGCAGGAGAGAGTGAAGAGGGGGGTAGAGAGAGAGAAGGAGTGAGGGCTTTGTAAGTGTCTTGTCTCTTTTTGTTTACTGTTATGATTGTTGTAGAAGACGCTGAGTCTGGAGGGGAGGAACGACAGGAGACAGAAGAGACGAGACAGAAGGAAGATAAGAGAAAAAACTTGCAAAGGAAAACAGATGGAAGGAAAGGGAGGAAAGAGCTACAGGAACTAGAAGGAGCAGAAGGAAGGATATGGAGGAAGATGTCAATAGGGTTAATAAGGGAAAGGGGTGAACTAATTCTGTGAGGTCGCACAATGGCCAGGTTATTAAGGGAACATAGGTTTATTTGTATGCTGTAACTTGTAAAGGTTTTTGAGTACGCTTTTACTGAAAAAAAAACGCCTTTCTTGGCACATAGCTGAAATAAAGTATTATATAGCCATATAATATTGTTCAAGATTATATTTCCATTTCTTATATGACCATGGGTGCATTCGGGGAGCACGCTATTAGCACAATTATCGTCCAAAACTGTTCGAGGAGACGCTTTGTGGCGCTGTGATATACGATGATGACGTCACTGTAAAGGCAGCGTGACGTCATTACTCGCGCTATTTTCGCTATTATTTTCGAGGTGAGGCACGAAATACTATTGGCGCTTAAGCTGCGTTCGGGGAGCTTGCTATCGCTGTCGCGCTATTGGCTCCTCTAACGAAGTTCATAGCGTTTGCGTTTATAGCATTAATAGCGTCTCCCCGAATGCACCCTATATCTATCTATATATATATAATCGAATGTTCCGACTGACTCATCAACGCCCAGCCCAAACTCTTAAACCTAGAAACATGAATATCGGGGAGTATATTCTTTTCATGATGTAAGCACCCACTAAAAAGGGATTTTTAGAAATTCGACCCCTAACGTGGTGAAAAGGGGTAAAACGTGTTTTCACGGATTTTTCAATATCTCTTAGGCCCGATGAGATATCGACTTGGTTTTTGCTTACAAAGGTTACCCATACAAATGCTTAAAACATAATTCAAGATTTTGCCCCAATCAACCCCTAAAGGGGCAAATTTAAATTTGGGGGTGAATTATAGAATCTTTTGCATACCGTAGTGAAGCACGGATGTATCAAGCTAGTATAATTATATATCTTCTAATATGAACAAATAAGAGGTAATCTTTCCCGGACACCTAAGAAAAAGAACCTCTTATTTGTTCATATTAGTTTATATTAGTATATATATGATTATATATGATCATATAAGAAATGAAAAATATAATCTTAAACAATATTATGTGGCCACCCGGAAATAAAGATTATATATAATTATATACAATTATATATAAATATATATGATTATATGTGATTATATATGAAATTTGGTGCTTTATATAAATTTATATATGGTTCCATATATCATTATATGTGGGCATATATAATTTCAAATATAACTAAATATGAACAATAGATCATATATGCATTCATGTATGGATACATATAAAGTTTATATAGAAGTATATATAATTTTATATAATTATATATAATTATACAAACGATTAAAATATATATATTTAAATATATATAAATGTTTTATGTACATTTTGACATATTATATATAAGTTTATATAATTTATATATAAATTATATATAAGAAGCATTTATCTATGTAAATTATATATGATTATATATAATCATATATAAACTTTAAATTCGCATTATCCAATAGATGGCATTCAATAGGATTCGTTTCTCGCATTTAAAATTTGACAAACAGTGGTATAAAAATGTCTCACGTCAAGCAGTGTCAAAGTTATCCCGGGAAAAAACTCTTATAATGTCTTATATGTCCATATAAGAACCGGTCTTATATGCTTATATATGAATTTTGGCCGCATTTGGCCGGATAAACTCTTACATGGTCATATATGATTATATAAGATTATATAAGGACAAATAAAAAATATCTCTTATAGTGTGTTATATGCTCATATAAGAAGCTATCTTATCATATATGAATTTTGGCCTGATAAAAGTTTATATAATCATATATGATTATATAAGATTATATATAAGGACATATATGTATATTTTTAAATAAGTTTTAGAAAAAATTGTTATATATTTTTAAATGTTATTTTTTAAGGAGGTTTGACAGATAATAGATGTATCTAAAAATTGGAAAAACTTCATGGACGTAGAAGTTGAGATGCAAGAGAAGTGCTCGAAAAATTTTAGCATTGGTTATCGTGTAAAAATTTGCAAAAATGAATTTTGAAATCAGGTTAAAACAAGAGCTCTTATGGCAGAGGGGTTCCTGGAGACAGGAAACGAGATATTAATTATATAAAGACGACCTACCAGAGATTCAAAAAACGGAGTTTTTATAGATCTTAATCTAAGCTTTTCAGAAATATCGAGAAAAACATACCGCGTAAAATTTTGTGATATTGGCTATTAGAAACAGGCCATATCACAGTTCACGTAACGTGCTTCGAATAACAAGGGAGATTTGGCAACGTCACAGCGACTGCACCTGCGCGAAAAGTGTACAGCCAGTACAGCACCACAGTATGACAGCACCTCAAACTTAAGCACCTAACCTTTATGAGCGCTTACGTAGGAGTACTCGCTCTAGAATTATGTGGAATAAGAAATAACCATGGTCATATGAGCAGAACAGCGAGACTTAAGTTCGCAACGTTACCACATTTTCTTCCATGTATAAGCCACCGGAGTCAAAGGAGCACTTACACGATATATTTTTAATTATTCCTCGCCCCGCGAAAAACGATCTAATATGAATCTAACTAAAATCATATTAAATCATATTTAATTTGGGTAAAATTCAAATTAAATCCAGATTTTATATTAAAATTATATTTGTTTAAATACAGTTTTAATTTGCACTTATTAAAATCAGTTATGTAGATTAAATATGATCCACAATAAAATAGGGCTTTAATTAAAATTTAATTAGATCACTTATATGGATCATATAACACTTCGAATCAAATATGGTTTTAATTTGTATTTAATAAGATAACTTATGTGGATTATATATGATCCAGAACTATACATGATGCAGAATATTTATATATAAGACTTTAATAAAAAGTTAATGTGTTCTGTATGCGACTTTTACTCGATTCAATTGCGGCTTTAACCCAAAGGGCCTAGCGGAGTAAGCATGTGAAATCGGCCCTTGATCATACAGAGCTGACATTAATGTCACAAGTTAGTACCAATATGATAAAACTTTCCACCAAATATTATTTAAAAAAATTTATTTTTTTAGAAGTTATGCAGGGAGAAAGTAAAATAAAGAAATATATTTTTCTCGAAAACCACTTGACCGATCTTGATGAAAAAAATATATGTTATGTAGACTAATAAAACTAATTAACAAAAAAAATGTCCAAAATGTTTGCCAAAAAAAAGACCAAAAAAAAATATTTGAATTTTTAAATATTTTTTTTAGGGTGATATTTTCGAGGTACCTTTTTGAAATTTTTACGAAAATTTCTCTTAAAGTGTCCACTATAACATATATTTTTTTCAATTTTTTTTAAATGGTGGAACATAGTTAAAAATACGAAAATCGTAAGCGTCGCGTCACTCCGGCGCACAGTGCAGTGCCATTCCGCGATGCGGGTGTTCGATGTAACTTTACTAGCAGTACTAGTACATATGTACGTCTGCAATTAGCCTATAATATGTAAGATAATATATAATATGTAAGATAATATATAATTGCAGCAATATGACAGCAGCATCCAATTGTTCGTAGCCCATTAGCGATCTGTTTAAGAAAACAAATAACATTCCAGTAATAGACAGTGATAGTGAAGAAGATTAAATAAATCGTAGGTGTAGGCTGTAATGAGAGACGAGGGATCTTACATTCAAAAAGCACCCCGATTTTACGGAAACGTAGTGAGAGGCAAAGGGACTCACGTTAAAAAAGCACCCTGATTTTACGGAAACGTAGTGAAAGGCGAGGGGACTCACGTTAAAAAAGCACCCCAATTTTACGGAAACGTAGTGAGAGGCGAAGGGACTCACGTTAAAAAAGCACCCTGATTTTACGGAAACGTAGTGAAAGGCGAAAGGACTCACGTTAAAAAAGCACCCCAATAAGGAGTTTAAAACCGTACTGCAACCTCCACGTGGTAAACTCTGGAAACTATAAAAATTAAAAAGTATACATATTATAGGCTAATTGCAGACGTACATATGTGCTAGTACTGCTAGTAAAGTTACATCGAACACCCGCAACGCGGAATGGCACTGCACTGTGCGCCGGAGTGACGCGACGCTTACGATTTTCGTATTTTTAACTATGTTCCACCATTTAAAAAAAATTGAAAAAAATATATGTTATAGTGGACACTTTAAGAGAAATTTTCGTAAAAATTTCAAAGGGGTACCTCGAAAATATCACCCTAAAAAAAAATATTAAAAAATTCAAATATTTTTTTTTGGTCTTTTTTTTGGCAAACATTTTGGACATTTTTTTTGTTAATTAGTTTTATTAGTCTACATAACATATATTTTTTTCATCAAGATCGGTCAAGTGGTTTTCGAGAAAAATACATTTCTTTATATTACTTTCTCCCTGCATAACTTCTAAAAAAGTGGATTTTTTAAAATAATATTTGATGGAAAGTTTTATCATATTGGTACTAACTTGTGACATTAATGTCAGCTCTGTATGATCAAGGGCCGATTTCACATGCTTAGGCTCCGCTAGGCCCTTTGGTTTTAATTTGATTCTTATTAAAACGTATTTTTGTTTAAATAATGTTTAAATAATATTTGCGGTAAAATTTGTTTCTTTATTTGTCGAACTTAACATGTAAAATATTTGATTCAAATTAAAAAAAAATAATATAGTCATATAAGATTATATATGATCAGATCAGAATATTGCATCTCAAAGTATCCGATAGATGGCATTCGATGTGATCTGTTTCTCGTAATTAAAATTTGACAAAGAGTGTTATAAGATAACGGTATCAAGAAGACACGACACTGTCTCGGAACGACACAATTTTTGTATCAGTTATATCGTGAAGTCCACTCTTATAATAAAGTAGCACGCTTAAAAAATAAAATTTTATATAATCTTGTTTAAATTTATAAATTGGTATAAATTTAAGTTTAAAACAAAATTATATAAAATTCTAATAAGATCAAATAACATTTATATATGACAAATTTGACTTATATGACAAATTTGACTTATATGATTATATTTGACTTATATGATTATATTTGACTTATATTTGACTTATATGATTATATTTAACAAATTAATTTTGAATTTATTACCTTATTTAATCCACATTTGGCAAATTAAAACCATATTAACTCTGCATTTCCTTAGGTCTGTGCGGCTGATTTTGCATACTTTAACAAAGCAAGGTCCAGTTTAATCCATATATAGATTAAATAAAATGGGGTACTTTAATTTGATTTAAATATGACATATTTAAATTATAATTGATTTGCATATTCGATTCTAATAAGATTCTTAATAAATTTATATAAGCTTTTAATACGGTTTTAATACAATCGTTTTTCGCGGGGCTTCGACTAATATGGGTATGATATAAGCTCTAACGTCATCAAAATTCACAAAAATATTTTATGAATACTTAGAATTGATGAATTTGAAGATTTTCTCTTCATCTCTCAACTGACTAGAGAGTACCTGTAGAACCTCCTTAAGCGTGCTACTTTATTATAATAAGAGTGGACTTCACAATATAACTGATACAAAAATTGTGTCACTCTGAGGCTGGAGTCCCATGGCACGTATTTTCCGCGTAACGCGTAACCGCGTAACCAATTAGAAGCGTTTCACATTTTCGGTTATGCATATTCGCGCTTCTGATTCGTTACGCGGTTACGTGTTACGCGGAAAATACATGCCATGGGACTCCAGCCTGAGACAGCGTCGCGCGAGAATAGCGCGAGACAGTGTCGTGTCTTTCTTCTTATAACACTGTTTGTCAAATTTTAAATACGAAAAACAGATCACATCGAATCCCATCTATAGGATACTTTGAGATGCAATATTCTGATTTGATATTATATAATCTTATATGACTATATCATTTCATATACGATTATATTATTTTCAGTTTAAATTATAAGTATGTTTGCATAATAATACGATTAATATATTTGTTTATAAGAACTATAATATATATTATATAAAACAGTTTTTTTCACGAATTATTACTGGTAATTTCACTGTTTACGAAAATATTTAATAAAAATTAATATGTCAATTAAAAAAATTAAGTATCTTATGCAAAATTAGAAAAAAAGAAAACTTAAAATAACGTAAGCAATGAGAAATGCCGTTTTCGGTCGAAGCGGATCTTGATGCTTAATAATATTTTACAATCAATTATTATTAAATACATGTTTCTGTTTTTTAAATTGGCACTGCGTGCCAATATGGACTTTGTCGGACTTAAAACGCAATTGTGTAAACTGAAACTAGAAATAATATCTCATATTAATTTGATATTGTCAAGTAAAATAATATACTAGAAGAATATTTATAACAGTTATACAAACTTATACGGATAGAGTATAATCATTACAGAGTATAATCATAGATTATAGAGTATAATCATTATAGAGAATATATTCATATATGATTATCTTTAACCTTATAAATATACTTTTACATGATCACACATGATAATATACTAGTATATAAGACCATATATGACCATATAAGGTTATACTTAAAGAGGTTTAGCCATATAATATTGTTCAAGATTATATTTCAATTTTTATATAACCATATATAATTATATATCTACTAATATAAACAAATAAGAGGTATTTTTTCCCAAGTATATAATATGCACATATATGGCCATATAATATTATTTAAGATTATATTTTTTATTTCTTATATGATCATATATAATCATATATCTACTAATATAAACTAATATGAACAAATAAGAGGTTTTGTCTCGGGTATGATCATATAGAGACAAAATTTATATATAATTGTATTATATATAATCATATATAATTATATATAATCTTTTTTTTCCGGGAATATTTTACCAAAAAATACAAGTCCATTCAATAGCCTCGAGAAATCTTTTGATTTTAAAAATATAGTTAAAAAAAATACATTTAAAGTTTTAGATAGTTATTATTTTATGGATAATTATCGGTTTGTAGATAATTTAATGAATAATTATGTAAATAATTATTCTTTGGGCCCGTAGCTATTGGGGGATTATACGATTTTTTTTAATTTTTTCAAGAAAACTGACTGATAATGAACTCTTTTTGCTTTTATAATAAAGTCGTTCTTGCCTCTTTTAAAGTGCTTAAGTGTCTCCTTTTCATATCGTGAAATCACATTGTATCTTTGTTTAAAGTAAAAACTTTCGTTTTTTAGACATAACAATTAAACCTTGAGTATTACATATTTCTAGCACAACAGTATTATTAAAAGTTATTATAATTTACCATTTGTATTTCTTTTGCTCCGCAATACGGGTATTTAGGCACGAAATTTTAAGTACGGCATTTAGAAGATTTATTACAACAAATCTAAAACCTTCACCATATCAAAGACATTAGGAAGAAAACTTGTCGAGGACAATGGAAGAAAAGCGCTATTACAACCGGAGAGCTGCATTTCAAAAATTTTCATTACATTGGATCAAGTTACTGCAATCCTCGTAAAATTATTTATTTGAAAATACAATATGTGCGTGTCCATTATTTTAAAAACTTCTAAAACCAATAATGCACATCGCTTGTCATTTATCCATCATTGTTGACATTGTCTTTCAAATACGTTTCTGTTTTTTTCTGTCAGGGATCATTATTTCTCGACCGCTTCCTGGGTATCTCAGACAGAAATTTGCATAACTTGGCTGACGCGCGCTCAGAATTTTTCAGTAATTACCATCTGCAAAAGTCCAATGTGGCATTGTCAGGTTGGTAAATGCCATTTTCTTTTGTTTTAGGCAATATATACGCAATCAAATATAAGTATTTCGATTCATAATTCCTGTATTTACTTCTGTCTATATTTAACTAATTGTTCTTATTTCTTAAATATACGATATTTTCCTCCGTGTTTTCTAAGTTTCAAATTTAATGTGGCCATGACAATTTTTTATTTTTATATAAGTCTATATTCAATATGAAAAACAAGTACGTTTAATTAATACTTGTTAAAATTATAAATTAATTATTTTAGGAAATTCAGAGAATATCGGGTGAAGGTGGATGGGTGGATACTCCACCAGAAGCCCCTCTTTTTTCCATAAACGGCAGCAGTTACATCGCAATAAGTCCTGTAAAAGATGGACCGGCAGGATATTACAAACATATAATTTGGGTTAATGTGCTCCGAAAACAAGTAGTGCCTTTGACGCATGGAAAATTTGAAGTCGTTAGGATTTTAGTATGGGACCAAGTAAATAATACTATGTAAGCGCAAGTAAACTTGTTAAATTAATGCTTAATGATTTAATATTGTAAAATAATTTACGTTTTAACTAGATATTTCATCGGTATTCCATTTATGAGACCGGGTCAGAGACATCTCTATTGCGTGAGCTCTGCTCTTCCTCGTATGGGATCGCCTTTGCGTCCCGCTATATGCCTTACGTGCACCATCTCATCCGACATGACAAACGCTGACGAAAATGAATATTGGACTAGTTCTTCAAATTGGCAAAATGGTCTCACCAATCGAAATGAATGGCATGATCACCATGAAATTCATACCGATAGCAAGGAACATCGTCAAGCAAAGGATATCTCCAAAAAGGACAAGTTGAAAAAGAGGAATGTTTTAAGTGAGTGCTAACATTATTTTTCTTATCTTGTTTTTCTTTTGCTTGAAAAATGTGAAACTTGTTATAATATTCTCCAATGGGAAGAAGATATTATATAAAAAATAAAAATACTGTTAATATATTTATAGTTAATTAAAATATTTATTTTGAATCAAAGTATAGAGTACCAATCATAGTTCAATACACAATATAAGAATTTGAATAAAAATATGTTATGTAAAAGAGAGATATTCGTTTCCAAAATTTTTTATTACTTAAAACAAGAAAATATTGCCTAGATTGTACTATGAAAAGTCATATTCGTGATGATGTCTAGCTTTGTTTTTAGTTTCCTTTCTAAAAAAAGGCATGTTAAATCGATACTCGCATCTCTCGAAGTCTTCTCGAAAGTCTCGAATTGCTTTGTTGGCTCTTTTCCGCAATGCTGATTGATTCTGTTGCTGCGCTAACTTCGTGAGCGGCTGTCATAGCATATTTTGACAGTTGTGTGTAATATTAAAGCTAAATAGCGCGCGCGAAGCGCGCGTCTGTGATGTCTAGTAAAATATAAAATCAAGTAATTATTTCGAATCAATGGTATCCTAGTAAACAAACTGCCTATGATGACAGATGACAGCAGATTAGCAACTTATGTTTTATCGGTAGAGTCTGTAACTGTATCTGCTGTCATTATAATCTGACAGCAGATTGTAGACAGAAACCGAGTAAAATCTGTTATTTTGTAAACACTTAAAAGAAATATATAATTAAAATAGTTACAAAATGGCAGATTTTGCTTAGGTTTTGCAGTCAATTTGCCATTATAGTTTATTACCAGATTCTGTTATATTTCTGCTAACATTCTGTCGACAAAATTTACAACAGATACTTTCACACTCTGTTCTCAACAGATTTGGTTATCCAAAGTAATTTACAGCTTGCTACATACATACAATAGGAATGAAAAATAAGTAGGGGAGACCGGGGCTAGTTGATATATGGGGCAGGTTGGTACACGGCAATTATTGTAAAAGTGATAAAATATAATATTGTATAAAAAATATAGTATTTCCGCAAAAACATTGCGATAATATTTCAATTAGTTATTTTAGGCTAAGTAGCGTATTTCCACAAACAGAAAATATTATTAGTTTTGCATAGCCAAAAGTAAAATAAATTAATGATGTATTAAATGTTATATTTCTAAATCTGGTCATCATATCATAATTCTAACTGTCTTTAAAATTTTTACTTTAAACGTAATAACTTCCAGTTATGTTAATGTCTTAAAACATTTTTTTGTTTAAACAATAATCAAAATATCTAAATATGGCAGGCCGAGGCAGGTTGTGACGGGGTAGGTTGCTACTACTTTTTACTTATAATTTTGACCAACTCCGACGATGTAACACATAACCTCGGCATAACAGCGGCAGATATTTTAATCTTATGTAAGATTTCACCGTTAACGTCTCTTATTAGTCTTATTACGTATCAGAACCAGTCAATACAGAACATCAGTTAAATTATATCTGGGACATTCCATGTCAACCGGATCAGCGCCGTGGCCAAAATTTGAGAGGGTTTAAAAATTTTTTTCAGGGTGCAAAATTTGTGTAAACATATTAGCTTTCGAATACCGAGTGCGCATTTGAAAAAATTCAAAATGGCGGTCAATAGGGAGCCCATTAACCCCATTAAATATCACATTTCATCCGAAAAATGACGATCCCCAAAATTTGTCGCGACCAAAAATCGTTTCAGGGCTCAAAATGTTCGTACTCCCATGTACTTTCGAAGGTCACATGGCGTTTGCGGAAAATTTAAAATGGCGGATTAAATATGGCCGTAATGCAGAAATGTCACTTGATTCGGATGAAACTCGGTACTAGGGGGTTTTTGAGGTCGCTAATTCCAAATGTGAAGTCGAAATTTAGAAATTCAAAATGGCGGATTAAATATGGCCGCCCGTAATGCAGAAATGTCACTTAATTTGGATAAAACTCGGTACTATAGGGGGTTTTCGATGTCGCTAATTCCGAATGTCAAGTCGAAATTTAGAAATTCAAAATGGCGGATTAAATATGGCCGCCCGTAATGCAGAAATGTCACTTGATTCGGATGAAACTCGGTACTAGGGGGTTTTCGAGGTCGCTAATTCCGAATGTGAAGTCGAAATTTAGAAATTCAAAATGGCGGATTAAATATGGCCGCTCGTAATACAGAAATGTTACTTGATTCGGATGAAACTTGGTACTAGGAGGTTTTCGAGGTCGCTAATTTCGAATGTGAAGTCGAAATTTAGAAATTTAAGATGGCGGATCCAATATAGCCGACCAAAATGCAAAAAAGTCCCTAACAATAATTTTGCATTGGTTGTTATAACTATTATTACGATTTTTCTTTGAAGTAATGGATAGTTTAGTTAGTTAATAATAACACGAAAGGAGGCGATGAAAGCCGTACATGCTTTTACAGATTTGCTTTTTCGGTGGTTCTTCAGTCGTTCCCTTACGAAAAAAACACCCTAAATAACACCCCAAAGAAAAAACACCAAAAAATAATGGCGTAATTTCGGATCCCCAAATGGCGTTTACACCATTTGGGGATCCGAAATTACGCTATTATTTTATGGTGTTTTTTTAGGTGTTTTTCTTGGCGTTAACGCTCAAATGGTGTAAACGCCATTTGGGTATCCGAAATTACGCTATTATTTTTTGGTGTTTTTTTGGGTGTTTTTTTAGGTGTTATTTAGGGTGTTTTTTTCGTAAGGGGACATTTTAAAAATCTTTATATATATATATATATGTATGTATGTATATATAAATTATAAAATGCAAGGTTATTAAAACTTTGACATATTATGAGGTCACATTATACATATAACTTCGAAGTATATATAGATATAGATAAACCATACAGACTCAGGCTGCGTTCGGAAACGTCACCCGGGTATACTCACTGAGGCAAAAATGGCGATCATGCGGCGCTGACGCCGCGTCCATTTACCGACCTTGACTATAAATATACCAGATACATACATATGTGCGATTCTGGATATGCCTTCGCTTTGTGGTATGCGTTGGCAGCATATGGAGGAGATTGGAAGATGCGTTGGGCCTGTATTCCGTTCTAGTCCAAGATCCCAGGGCTCCCAGACGTAACTTATTTTGTGAAAGACAAAATGTGGGACATTGAGTAGTGTTCATATGAACTTTGAATACCTGCGTACCTGCAAAGGTGGTTAGACGGCCGATTTACAGGTACCAGGTGAGAAAGGTAAGTAAAAATAGGACTAACTTAACTTAAATTCTGACGGCTGATTTTTATATATACTTTATAAATATTATTACAAAATAATATTCAACACTGCCAGACACTTTCCGCCGGCCATAACTTCCGCCAGACGCTTTAAAGCTCCCTAAAATAAAAAAAATGAACTTTACTTACATTCTGACGCTTGATTTTTATATATGTTACTTAGCGGACTATTTCAAAACTATATGTGCTTAGCCAGACAAATCGTAAGGGCCAAACATCCCCCCAGACACCAAAAACATTCAGCCGTGAGTATGAGCGCGAGGGTACTATGCTCGCGTTTTAGAGCGAGTGAGATATCTATATGTGAACTAATTTACCCCTCTTAAACTCAGTCTTATAATATCTATGAAGATAAGTCAGAAAAAAACACCGTCCTTTTTTTATTACATTTTCTTCAACAAAAACACACATTTCATCAAAAACAGCTTGATGGAGTTGACGAACATCATGCCACTTAGTTTTAATTGTTTTTTTCTTTGACGATGTTTTATAAGAATATTCCAATTGACAATTTTTGTGATAATATATTTTTGTATGAATACAATTTTTAACTTTATTAATCAACTCCGCAAATGTTTCGTCTTCTTCATCTATCTTACTCAGAAAATCGTTTTTATTAGATGAATGTAATGGCAGTCTTTTTGATCTATGTTTTTTTGTCTTTTGGTTACAAAATATACTTATACAACGATTAAGCGTCGTTGCGCAGGTTTCTCGTATTGTATAGAAGCTGCGCCAACATGGCCGACCAGGCCGACGGCGTTAACGGCACTGACGACGAACAGAATATGGCCTTTGCGCATGCGGTAGCAGCGCATTCACTCCACATGCTGCCAACGCACACCAAAGCAAAGGCACATCCGTGTGCTGTCGAGCGTCTAAATCATTAATTCAAACAAATAATTAATGTAAAATAAATATTCAATAAATGTTAAAATATTTTTTTACAATAAATTGTACAATGTATAATTAATGAAAAATAAATATTAAAAAAAAACATTTAAAAAATACCATTTACTACTTGGGTATATATATAATTCAAAGTTAGATATGCGTATAATGTGGCCTCATAATAAGTTAAAGTTTTAACCTTGCATTTTATAATTTTTATCTTTTGTTTTATAATTGGATGTCAACACTGAAACCCGATTGTCTATACCAAAAGTTGGGTGTCGACACCAAAGATTCGGTGTCGACACTCAACTTTTGGTGTCGACACCCAAAATTTGGACGTCGACACTCAAATGTCGGTGTTAACACTGAAAATTTAGGCGTTGACACCGAAAATGGAGTGTAAACACCCAAAGTTGGGTGTAAACACCAAAATCTTGGGTGTTTTTTTCGTAAGGGTTGAATACGAATTTATAGCTACGAACACGTATTTTTGAAAGAAGGTACCATAAAATCATTCAAACTATCCTGTCGGTCTCAGAGCGACAGATTTTGGCGCTACTGAAGCGACAGTTTTTTTCACGTGAATCAAGTGACATTTCTGCATTTCGGTTGGCCATATTGGATCCGCCATCTTGAATTTCCAAATTTTGACTTTAGATTCGGAATCAGCGACCTCGAAAACCCCCTAGTACCGAGTTTCATCCGAATCAAGTGACATTTCTGCATTACTGGCGGCCATATTTAATCCGCCATTTTGAATTTCTAAATTTCGACTTCACATTCGGAATTAGCGACCTCGAAAACCCCCTAGTACCGAGTTTCATCCGAATCAAGTAACATTTCTGCATTACGGCCATATTTAATCTGCCATTTTGAATTTTCCGCAAACGCCATGTGACCTTCGAAAGTACATGGGAGTACAAACATTTTGAGCCGTAAAACGATTTTTTTGGTCGCGACTGGGGATCGTCATTTTCCGGATGAAATGTAATATTTAAGGAGGTTGAAGCGATCCAGTTGAGTCAATTGACGGTTTAGAAAAAAGTTTTTTATTAGGTCATTAAAAAATCTGTATTAGGTATCATTTTATTCTCCATACGCTGCTATTGCATAAAACGTATAGTAAAAGTATCATATTATGCATCTTTATATTTTAATTAGCTAAAAACGAAACACTTTTTTGCCAATGCCAACTTGAAAACTTGTAGTATTGCTAATTATTTCAATATAAAATTGGCATGAATATATGTTTTGCCGTTGATAGAATGAAATAATGATTCTTACTGGTAGCTCCCTTGACAATTATATAAGCTATCGATTTTTTAATAACTTTCCGTCGATTATATTAAATACGATTGAAACTTGGCAACGTTTCACTTTTATGGGGTTGGTAGCAGTACTCGCCTCTGTGTTGAGCCACGTAACGGCAGTTGCTAAACGTAAACATGCCGGTGAATTTTCTGTCATTCTGGATAAGAGGTTAGGTGCCCGCGTTTTGGCTATACCCAAATCCTGTCGGTATGTGCACGTTCTTGGTTCTCTTCCGTGCTGTGTCTACTATTTTGTAGTAATGTCAACGATTTTAGGGTTCTCTTTTATGTTATGTTCACAATTTTTTGGTTTTCTTCCGTTAGATTCATGATTTTTTGGTTTTATTTCCAAAGAGAATCAAAAAATCGTGGACATAGCACGGAAGAGAACCACAAAAATGTGCACATACCGACAGGATTCGGGTACAGCCAAAACGCGGGCGACGCTGCGTTGCCACATCTACCTACTCGCGAACTATCAACTGCTATTTCGGTCTAATTTCGATCGCTTTAACTTGTAATATATTTGTTATTAGATGGTGAATACGTGTTTTCTTGCGTTCTAAATGTTCGCATTAATTTACTGTACGCGTAGGCACGTTTTTTGAGCGTTTATATAGACTAGATATTAAAGAAAATTGGGATCAATCATCGCCGTCAACGCTTTCTCCATCTAACCCCATGTAAAACGACGCATTTTTGGAAATTAATATCTCAGCTTCTGGATGGTCAATAAATCTGAAATAATTCTCACACATGCGGTAGATCCTATACTATCATATATATTTTTTACAAACTAAAATCTAGAGTTGACCAAACTGCTTCAACCTCCTTAATGGGGTTAATGGGCTCCCTATTGACCGCTATTTTGAATTTTTTCAAATGCGCGCTCGGTATTCAAAAGCTAATATGTTTACACAAATTTTGCACCCTGAAAAAAATTTTTAAACCCTCTCAAATTTTGGCCACGGCGCTGATCCGGTTGACATGGAATGTCCCATCTATATTATAATTTTGTACTCTACAATGTAAATGTAATATAACACATATTGTTACATGTTGTTATTTCTCTTTATTAAATATATTATACTTTGAAAACTGGATTTTTTTACAACGTACTGTAACAATTTACCTCGTATATGGGGCTGGTTGTTACAAATGTCGTCGCCTTATAATTGTTATTGATGTAACAAAATTAATTATACTATTTAGTTAAAAAAATAATTTTTGTGTTGTTTATAAACATGCGGCTATTGAAAAATTCTTTTGCGGCTTGTATTCCATTTATTAGTTACGTGTAAAAGAATCTTTAAAAAAAAGTGTACCAACTAGCCCCGGTTTCTCCTAGTCAGTACTAAAATATTACAAATTAAAAATTTATTTAATAAAATAACACAATAGTAGTAATATAACACATATATTTTAAAGATAACATAAAATAAATAAATAACATATTTTATATTAACAAAAAATTGCAATGTATCTTATTAGGGAAGACCGGGGCAAAGTCGTCACTATTTTTTCGGTGCCGATTTTTAACAACAAAACAAATAATTATTTCGTAAAATGTGGTATACCGTTGTAAAGAGTGAACCCTTGGCTACGAAATTTATCAGGACATTTTTGGTCGCTTTGTTCAACCGGTATAGAGTGAAAACGACAAAGGTGCAAAAATTGAAATGTCAAAATTGCCGGGGCGGAGTCGTCACTCCATTCTCGGACAAAATTTTAAATGAAAATTCATAATTCCGATCATGAAAAATGATAGAATACATTTTATTAATTATTATTTTTTAATAGAAAAATGGTAACATTAATTAAAAACACGATGGCGGAAAATAATTACAAGAAAAGCGCACTTATGTGCCCTACGTTCGCACGAAATGCTCTGTTTTCTGTCATCTCTGAACACATATTATCCAATCTCGTCCTCGTTATTGTCTCTAATCTTATCCGTCCTCGTCGGAATCCGACCACTGCTGCTTTCTTGACTTTAATTTTCGCCCAAAGCCTCCATGATATCGTATGGCCACGTCATCCACGTGTGCTATTTCATCATTATTCTTCTTCGGCCAGTCGTTCAACGTAGTTCTCGCGACTTCAAATTGTTTTGTGGCTACTTTTGTCTTAATTTTATCTTTTTTCACCGCAAGAACTGCCTTCCTGAGTTGCTTCTTGTCAACGGGAGTAATTTTGCGATGGTACGTGCGTATCATTTTCTTGCAATTAAGAAATAAAACGACTTATTTGCAACGAAAAATAGAGTAAAACCACTGAGATAAAGTCGTCACAGTGACGAGTCCGCCCCGGTGGCTTGGTGACGACTTCGCCCCGGACACAGATTTTAAGTTTGATCGCTCATGAAATATTAGAAATCAACGAAAATAAAAAAACTTCACTGGATTCTGCATGCATTACTCTTCAGAATCATTTATCTCGAAATTCGGAGAAAAAATATTTAAAATATTAAAAATTTTCAACGCGCAAGAAATTTTACTTTTGACCTCCAAAAACACGTTTGCCTTAATAAAAATCACAACATGGGATACAATCTCAGTAAACTCCGTTGGTTACATGGGCACCATAAGTAGCATTTACAATATCAATGGCGAGTTCATACAACTCCGCCATACATACTCCGCCCCGGTGACGACTTCGCCCCGGTCTCCCCTACTTATATTATTTATCTATTTTATGTTATCTTTAAAATATAGGGGAGACCGAGACACCATGAGCCACAAAAATTCAAACTCTGAAAAGTACCTTTAAATATAAGATTTTTTGTCTCATTTTTTTAAATAGTTTTAAAGCACAATGTATATTTCAAAGTTTATTTACAAAATCAATATTAAAACTTTTTTAATCAGTTAAAAAGTTACTTATGTATCACGAAAATCATTTATGTCACGTGCGTCACGAGACAACGGACTTTGATCATTATCACCTAGATACGAAGTATGGGCAATGAACTAACTGTCACGTGTACTAGTTATACCAACCTACTAGTTATACCAACTAAATAATCTAGATTATCCTAAACCGTCAATGACCCATGGTACCCCGTGGCTCATGATGACCCGGTCTCCCCTATGCGTTACATTACTACTATTGTGTTACTTCATTAAATAAAATTTTAATTTATAACATTTTAGTACTGATTACTTATTTTTTATTCTTACTTTTATAGGATCTTCTAAAAATTAAATCATCAAACCGTTCCAATATACGTTTTGTCGGGGGGAAAAAAATATCCAAACCTCTAAATGATGAGTTTTGAATATAATTGTAATGTAGATTAAAATAAAAAACATGCATTTTTTAAATTGTATTCTTATACACGTTAATGGGATAAAATATCTTTTTGAAAAGACCGATTTTCATGTTTTTAAAGGTATATTGTTGAAATAATAAGTAACATTAAAAAATATTTTAAATAAAAGTTTCATGATTTTCTAAGGTTTTATAATGTGCTTCATATATTTATATTCTCGAAAATATCATATTTTTAAGACATTTTCACCACCTATTGTTGTTGAGTACTGTTACTACTAAAATCTTTTCTTGACTGCATAAAAGCGTATTTAATATATTCGTAAAATATGTTTAATTGTACATATAATGGCCTAGTTTACACCGTGCAACCTGACGTATGCCCTGACCTAAAATAGGCTTCTAAACAAAACGTTTACACCATGTAGACCTATGATACTTTTGAGTCAAATATAGGTAAAAATTTAGTCCTCATGTGAATGCCATCTGTTGAACAAGATTGAAAGGTTTACGGACTTATACATTACCAATATTGTTTGTACTTTGTATTGTGTCGATCGTGTCTGTTTGCTGTGTTTGCTGAAGAAATATATTTGATTTATTTTCATAACAATGAATGCGTTACAACACATAACTTTTTAAAAGTACGATACAAAAGATGATAATCGAAAATAATAAACGACGAACTGCAAGGTTATTGAAAATTATACACAGAAGACAGCAAGTATGGAAAATAATTTATTTACAAATTAAAAGATCCCGGAATCTGATTATGAATGTACAAAACATCAAATGTTGCTACCACCTATGAATCTTGCGGAATTCTGCTTTGTCTCAAATAGACGTCTTTGGATGAAACGTAGAAGTTATCACTTTTAGAATGACATCGTTTTGAATACATATGATGATGCACAGTGGCTTGAAAGATATGTTCATATTTTTTCCCGTCCATTAACTTTAAAATTCGTTTGTCAATGCACAATTGAATGAAGTAATTTGTTTCTTTTTCCGACCAATTTATTCCTTCTTTCTTTTGATATTCACTGTATTTTCCTATTTTTTCCTATTTTTTCCTATTCTTTCCTATTTTTTCCGCCACCTGGCGGAAAAAAATTTCTATGAATAACTACAAAATTTGACTAGAAATAGAAATTTGTACATTTTTGTTGAAATATTTAATTTTTTGTAGAAATAGTTATTTTTTTGTAAAAATATCTACGAAATAGTACCACAAATTACAATGTTCTCAAATCAAGAAATTATTGCAAGTAGTATTTTATGAAAAACTACAATTTTATAAAAAATAATACAAAAATCTACAAATATTAAAAATTTGAGAATCAACAAAATCTTAAAAAATAACATCTGCTTGTAGAATACTACAATTATTTATAAATGACTATAGAAATCTACCACAATTTACATATCGTAAAACTATACAAATTAGAATCTAATCCAGTTTTTAGTTTCTCATAAAATACTACAATTTTGTATGAATAGTAACAAATACCGATTTGTTTGTACAGCTCAAAAATCTATTACAATTATGACTAATTAAAATTTGTAATTTTTAGTTAAATGTTACAAGTTTTTACACAAATCTTTCAAAATTTATTTATTATTAATAACTTCTTAATTCGCAGAAGTCAAAATTACATGTAGATTTCCATGGATTCACGATTCGTAAAAGGCTTAAGAATTTTGTCGTTTTCTATAGGACCTTGTAGTATTGTATGCAAAATTACAACCATTCACAAATCAGAAATTTATATAGGTAAAAAATTGTACATTTATGTATTTTTCTATTGGACTTTACAACAGACTATACGAAAATAAAAACATAAGTATTTTGACTTCTGCGGTTTAAGAAGTTATTAATAATAGATTAATTTTGGAAGATTAGTATAAAAACTTGTAACATTTAACTAAAAATTACAAATTTTAATTAGCCATAATTGTAATAGATTTTTGAGCTGTACAAACAAATCGGTATTTCTTACTATTCATACAAAATTGTAGTATTTTATGAGAAACTAAAAACTGGATTAGATTCTAATTTGTATAGTTTTACGATAGGACTTGGTTAGGTGGCGTGCGAGAGAGTGGTTGCGAATTGAGCGTGTGAGATAATTATAAGTAGTAATTAGACGAATAATTGTAAAGGCGAGGTGAATAGGTGTAGTAGGAGTGAGAAGGTAAGATAAGGAAGTACGGCGATTGAAGAGAAAGGTAGGCGAACATTAAGAAAGGCATTAGAGAGAAGGAAAAAAACCGCCAAAGGAGAGAGGTTAGAAGACGAGCGAGCGCGGGAGGTTATGGCGGGCAGAGAAGCGGGAAGCGCGGGAACCGCGGGAAAGGTAGTTAAGACAAGGCAGGATAGTAAGCAGAGAAAATTAGTTGCGGAGGAAAAAGTTAATGGTAAGAAAGTAACGTTTAGGTATAGTTTTACGATATGTAAATTGTGGTAGATTTCTATAGTCATTTATAAATAATTGTAGTATTCTACAAGTAAGCAGATGTTATTTTTTAAGATTTTGTTGATTCTCAAATTTTTAATATTTATAGATTTTTGTATTATTTTGTAACGGCCTGACTTTAGTATCGAACGCGGACTAGCGTGCCGGATCAAGAGTTCGATGAAAGACCCAGAGACAATAATCAATTTAGGTTGTACATGCAATTGTTTATTCAGCTTATAATATACACGAAGAGAAATGTTAGCGCGGTATTCGATATAACGCAGGGACGGGCGGAACGCGATATATACAACGAAGGGGTAGTGCGGGTGCACTCGATAACGAACGCGGTATCACAATATTCGACGGGCTTGGTATATTACAGAGACGGACTCGGTATATTACATAGACGGACACGGCATATTATAGGTAGTGCATGTGCACTTGGTAACGACGCGGTATTACGATACTAGATGGACTCGGTATATTACAGGTAGTGCATGTGCACTTGCGAACGACGCGGTATTACGATAATAGACGGACTCGGTATATTACAGGTAGTGCATGTGCACTTGATAACGACGCGGTATTAAGATGATAGACGGACTCGGCATATTACTGATATTACAGAGACGGACTCGGTATATATATTACAGGTAGTGCATGTGCACTTGGTAACGATGCGGTATTATGACACTGGACGGACTCGGTATATTACAGGTAGTGCATGTGCACTTGCGAACGACGCGGTATTACGATATATTCGAACGCGTAGCGTATAGTGGAGGATTTTCGGGGTCCCGGGGCGGTGGCAGCGAGAGCCCTCGTTGCGAGGCCGAGCGTGCTCGACCCGGCGTAACCGTGCCGTCGGGGTTGATGTAATGGAGTGCGGGGACACCTTAGAGCCCTCAGTCGAGCCACGGAGCTCCGAACCTCGTTGGTGTGTCGCCCTAGGATCTGAGGATAGGTTTTCGTCCGGAATAGCGGAATGCTGGAGGTCAGACGAAGTGTCTCGCTCTCGCCGGAGCGTCGGTTTATATAGCGCTCGGCGCGGTGGGTTCGCTAGGAGGGAGGCCAATCGTCAGGCGAGTCGCGCTGTGGTGGGGCGGCGCGGCGCGGCGCCGCGCGCTCATCCTCGGTGAGGCTCGGCTCCCGTCGGCGTTCGTCGGGAGACACCGGTGCCGCGCTTGGTCTGCGCACACGGTGTATTTGAATGTAATAAAATGTGGGCGCACCGCGCCCTGGTCTTCGCCCGACTGATCGTCGGTCGCGCGGCATCCGGCGGTTGCTGGCCGGGAACGATGCTTGGCGAACGGGGTGCATCGTTACAATTTTTTATTAAATTGTAGATTTTCATGAATAACTACTTGCAATAATTTCGACTTGGTTAGTGGAGCGTGTGTGTTGTGCATGCGTGTGAGAGTTGCGGATAAATTAGGCGAGAGTTTAGAGAGAAATAGGAAGTGAGGTAGGCACTAAACCGATAGAAAGGTAGGAAGAATAGCTTAAAAGTAGGATAGGATAATAGATGTAGTAGAGAAATATTAAATAGTGAAGGAAAAGAGCGCTAAATGTTTTAGAGAGAGGGAGAGGTTAAGTGAGAGAAGGCGGGAAAATAACGTGGTGCGTTCCAAAAGGGAGCGAGATTTGCGTTACGCATAGAGTAGGTAGTGACATAGACGGAACAGTCATAGGCATATAGGCAGCGGTCAAAGAAATTGACTAGAAGGAGAGCGTGAACGAGTGACGTACAGGATGGAGGGAGAGGCAGGCGAGAATGAGAAAGTAGTAAAAAGGAATAAAGATGTGAATTTGGCTACGGATAGTTTAAGTAGTGAGAAAACGGGTAAAGAAATTTTTGTCACACCAAAAGAAGAAAAAAGAGAAAAAGGAAGACTTACAGAGGAGGAGTTAAGAATGAGAGAAAGATCGAGCTCGACCAGCATACTGGATTATGTGAGAAGTGAAAATAGTATGGCATGCGAGATAGCGAAAGCGAAAAGGAAAAAAGAGGAAAAAGAACAACTTGCGGAGGAAATTTTCAAAAGAGGTAACAAGACCGTAAGAACGCCACCAGGAATAGACAAATCGAAGGAAGGAGTCGGTGCTGCAAGTAAGAAGAGAGAAGAGGAAGGAGATTTGTCAGCAACAAAGAAGGATGAAGAGGATGGTTTGTTGTTAGCAATCCTGAGAGAAATTAGAGACGAGATGAGAGAGATGAGAAAGAGGATAAGCGTCTTAGAAGAAGATGAGACAGGCTGTTTTATTTTATAAATTATTACCAATTTATTAGTGTTAATTACATCTATAATTTATTAATTATACATATTACAGCCTTCACCCGACGCAGCCGGGTCCGTAGCCGTCGGGGCTCTAAGTTACAAAAGAAATATTTACAGGGCGCCAGCCAATTTTTACAAAATTAGCAAAAGGGTACACAACAAAACTCAGGAGGTGGATGGTTGGAGGGACCCTCAGATATGACTGAATTAGATTTTCGCTTATTATTAATTCACATATTTAACATTATATGGTTAAATTATATAATTATGACTCAGGCAAGAGAATACAGATTTATTACAATACTCACAGTTGCCGACAGAAACTTCTCGACAAATTCTTATCGTTATATATACAATGATTAATATATTTGAATGACGAAGTACGACGTTTAGTATCGCACAATTCAATAAGGAGCAGCGGTCCGACTACTCGGGGGAACGACTCCCGGAATTACAAATATGATGACGCTAGTACGGTTTTCCGGAGGTGAGCTTTCCGGCAATCCGGTGCTCCGGCGAAGGCCCAGCTTAGGCCGCTTTGATAGCTGGCGCGTGCGCGTCTCGTTAGTTTCGCCGCTGGACCTAATGATATTCGGGCAGTCCCGTCAATTTCCCGGCTTTCTCTGGCGACAGCTGGTTTGCCGTCCTTGTCCGCCTTATGGGCCGAGTCTAAGTGTGGCTGATATCGCTGTCTTCTCCTCGCCCTTACAATTGCTGGCACGGGTCGTTTATTCCCACCGATAGTTCCTTTATACCGTATCTCGTCTATAAGATTTTCGAAATAATACGTTTCCTGTTTGCCTGAGTCACTCTAAACATCAACATAACATATTTATACAGAATAACAATATCATATATACGCCAAAAGAACTCCCGACGAGTCGGATCGCATCGATGTTGAGGGGAATATAATTATACTGTTACAAAGGATGGAGAAAAAAAGAAGAAAGAATAGAGGAATGGATGGATAAGATAGAAGAGAGACTATCGAAGATCGAACAAAGGAGTGAAAACATAACGGAGGAGGCGACCGGTGGCAAAATAAAGAAGATTGTGGGAAAGGTGGCGGAGATGGTTAGGAAGAGAGAAAGAAATATGAAGGAAAGGAAAGAAAAGAAAAATAATTTAGTGATCAGAGGACTACATAAAGAGGAAAACAAAAGCTTAATAGACACAGCGGAGACGTTTCTTGAGAGGGAGTTTGGTGCAAAAGCGGGAGTAAAGAAGATGCGGTCAACAGGCGAAGAAGGAAGAGAGATAGTAATAGTTGAAATGGACTGCTGGGAATCGAAGGATAATATCATGAAGGAGAAGAAGAAGCTGGGAAGTAAGAAAATTTTCATTAATCACAATCTGATCTTTGAGGACAGAGAAGTGCAAAGACGGATAAAAGAACGGGCATGGAAAGAGAAAACAGAAGAAAAATGGGTGAAAATAGGTTATAGGAAGCTAGAGGTACAAGGTAGGAAGTATGTATGGAGCGAGGAAGAAAATAAGCTAATAGAAAAGAAAAATTTATAAAGGGAAACCAAGCAGTGGAGACGTGTAGAGATGAGGTGGTGGCGGACGCAGATAACGTGGATAATGTAAGTAATGAGGAAGAGGGAGAAAGGGAGAGAGATAACCGTCGTAAGGGAAGAGGAAAGATTGAAATACTTTTCTGGAATGTAGTAGGATTAGTAAACAAAGATAGAGATTTCTGGATATATATCAGGGAATTCGATTTTGTAAGTTTAAGCAAAACATGGGTAGACGCAGAAAAATGAGATAATATTAAAAGTTTATTGCCGAACAATAAACAAGAAAGAGAATAAAAAGAGAATGAAAAAGAAAGGCAGAGTGATAGGAGGTTTTGTATTGGGAAGAAAAAAAAGCTGGGGGGAAGGAAATACGGTGATAGACTATATGATAGTGTAACGATGCACCCCTTACGCTAAAGCATCGTTCCCGGCCACCACCCGCCGGATGCCGCCCGACCGATCCTCCGTCGGGCGAAGACAGAGCGCGGTGCGCCCACATTTTTTAAACGCTTGAAACGCACCGTGTGCGTGGGTAACACGCCGCACCGGTGCCTTCACGACGCCGACGAGCGCCGACGGGAGCCGATCCCCGCCGGAGCCAAGCGCGCGGGATCGCGCCGCCCCACCACCGCGCAATTCGCTTGACGATCGGCCTCCCTCCTGCCGAACTCGCCGCGCCAAGCGATATATAAGCCGGCGCTTTCGGCAAGACGACACTTCGTCTTCACCTGCCACGGCTCTCCGCTGCTCCTGACGAAGCCTACCGTCCAAATCCTAGGGCGACACACAAAACGGGGTCCAGAGTTCTGAGCCCCGACCGAGAGTTCTCAGGTGTCCCCGAACTCCGACCTATTCACCCCCGACGGCTAAGCGGGATCGAGCGTGCTCGGCCTCGCAACAAGGGTTCTCGCTACCGTAGCCCCGGGACTCCGCAATCCTCCGCTATACATATCGCGTTTCCGCCCGCGTTCTAATACCGCGCTGAGTGCACATGCACTACTGTAAAATACCGCGCCCGCCTAATATTGTAATCCCGCGTTCAGTATTCCGTGCTGAGTGCACATGCACTACTGTAAAATACCGCGTCCGCCTAATATTGTAATCCCGCGTTCAGTATTTCGCGCCGAGTGCACATGCACTACTGTAAAATACCGCGTCCGCCTAATATTGTAATCCCGCTTTCAGTACCCCGCGCCGAGTGCACACGCACTGCTGTAACATACCGCGTTCACCTAGTGTTGTAGTGTTGTAGTGTTGCACTGCCCCTTCGCTGTACATATCGCGTCCCGCCTTTTGTTTGTGTTACACCGCATCTCGCGGCTGACCATGTCCGTCGGTAGTATACCGAAGACCGCCTTGCATTACTTTCTGTAATTGTCGAATTAAATAAATTCCAGTACCTATTACATACGCATTACCATACTGATTATTGTCTCTGGGCCATCTATCGAACCCCTGATCCGGCGAGCTAGTCCGCGTTCGATACAAAAGATAGGCCGTTACACAGTTTGCGAGAGAATGTATCATAGAATAGACAAATTCGAGGTAGATGCGAGGGTGGACTCAGACCACATGCCTGTCTGTGCGACAATTGAGGATAAAGAAAGGAGAGAGGAAGAAGAAGAAGAGGTGACTAACGAAGACGACGTAGAGTCTACAGAAGGAAGATGGAGGATCCGTTGGGATAAGGAGGCAATAAAGAGATATAAGGAGAAAACGAACAAGAATATATTTGTGGAGACACAGCAAGAAGAAACTATAGAGGAAAAATGGACAAATCTTAAAAAGATGGTACATGAGGCTATGGAAAAGAAAAGGGTAAATACAACGAGGAGAGAGATGGGCCACAATGATTGGTGGGACAAGGAATGTACAAGGAAGAAAAGGAGCGTGAAAAGACTTTATAAGAAATGGAGAGTGGGAAAACTAGATAGAGGAAGATATCTGGAAGAAAAAATAAACCTGAAGACCCTACTCGAACAGAAGAGGAAGGAGAAGAGAGTAATGGAAGAAAAAAAACTAAATAATATAAAGAACGGAGCTGAAGTATGGAAATTTATAAACAAAAGAAGGAAAAAGGTAAGGAAAATAAATAACATCGAAGGAAATGAGTGGACAAATTATTTCAAGGAGCTATTGGAATATACGGATAAGGAGAAGATACAACTGAACAGAAAAGGAATAAGTGAAGAAAGAGAAGAAGCCGAACAGCCAAAACTACAGTTGAACGAGAAAGAAATAGAAAAGGCTATCTGTTTCAAACTCGAAGGACCAGACACTCATCCGTGTCAGAAGCTAGACTAGCTTCAATGCGGTGCGGGTTAGGGAGGTTCGCGCTCCGTTTAGGTGCGCGGTAGGATCGTAGGATCGCGGAACGGGCAAGTTCAGTCAGTTTGATTCTTGTTATTTGTATTGTGAGAAGTCTTTATTTGCTGCGGTGTCACAAACATGGTTCACGCGAACACCACATGGCTAGCACTTGTTATGCGAATGGCCGTGTCAAACGGTGATACGGCGGATTTACACCAACATGGCCGATCACGGCGCACGGCGCACGGCGCACGGCGCACGAGGCGCTTACAGAAATGATCGCGGAATGTCTCGCACGCGGTAGAATGGCCGACCGCGGCAGATTACGCGCACAACGTGGTATCTGAGTTTCTCTCGCGAGGGAGGACGGCCGATACGGCGCAGATCACTCGCACTCGCACGATTGTACTTAAACTCTCGCGAAGGGTGACGGCCGAGCGCGGCGCAGATCACTCGCAGTCGGCGAGATTGCACTTGAACTTTGAACTGTCGCGAGGGGTGACGGCTGAAGGCAGCGCAGGTCACTCGCAACCCGCGAAGTTGCACTTGTCTCTCGCGAGGGATGACGGCCGAGCGCGACGCAGATCATTCGCAGCTCGCGAGATAGAACGATTCTCGCGAGGGGTGACGGCTGAAGGTAGCGCAGGTCACTCGTCACTCGCGAGACTGAATACGGCCGAACCCGGCGCTTAACTTTCAACGGAGAGCACTTAGATGCGTCTCAAAACGTACCGTCCGGTGCGGGTCGACGAATAAGCTGAGTCGACGCGGTGAACCACGATATCGTGCGACGAGCGGGTGTCTTTTACGACACGCGGGATAACAGGTTGACGGCGGACATCTTGCAGCGACGCGAGCGGAGAATCTTGTCGCGGTACGAGCGTGGATCTCGTGTCAACGCGAGCAAAAATCTTGTCGCGGCACGAGCTGAGATCCTGTCGGCGCGAGCGGAGATCTTGTCGCGTGGCCCGCCACCCGGTTCGACGTTTTCGGTTTCGCGGATATAGACACGTGTGGTTCACCGGCCGGCTACAGACGTACTCTACTGCGCTTCCGGCGCGCGGCGGCGCCGCGACGCGAGGATGAAGAACCATGCCAATCGATTTCGATAGATATGCGGGTCGATGTGCGAACGCTCGCGAAATGTGATTGGTCGCGCAGCGCTCCTGGAATCGCGCATGTGGTCGATAAGAACGGGATCGCGGTAGCGCTTCCTCATCCGTCGCGAAGGGCCCGCCGTGCGCGTAAACTCGCCCAATCCGGAACACTATCAAAAGGATGAAGAGAAATAAGGCCACAGGTATCGATGGAATACCAATGGAAGCCTGGATGTATGAAGGCAACTCAGTTAAGAGGAAGTTGGTAGACCTGCTGAAACACATATGGGGAGGAGAGCTACAAGACTGGAAAACGTCAATCATAGTCCCGTTACACAAAAGGGGAAATGAGGAAAAGGTAGAAAATTACAGAGTAATCTCGCTTCTGTGCTTTGCGTATAAGATATATGCGGAGGTTCTCAGATGCCGTCTGGAGAGGGAGGTGGATTTGAAGGATCTGCTTTAAGAGAGCCAGGCGGGTTTCAGAGGTGGGAGGGCAACGGTGGATAACATCTTTGTCCTGGATCACCTGGTCCAAAGAGTAGATAAGGAGGGAAAAAAAGACAAATTGTATGCCTTATTTGTAGACTTAAAAGCGGTATTTGACAAGGTGGAAAGAGAGCAGTTATGGAAGATCTTAAGGGAGAAGGAAATAGATGAAGAACTTATAAGGAGAATAGAAGCAATATATGATGTGACTGAAATTGCAATAAGAACAAAAGAGGGCCTGACGGAGAAATTCAGGATAACAAAAGGAGTCAGACAGGGTTGTGTAATGAGTCCACTCCTATTTAATTTGTATATAGCGGACATTAGAAAAGAGCTAGAGGAAAGAAAGATAGGAGGCGTAAAGTTAGGAAACAATAGAGTATGGTCGCTAGAATATGCGGATGATATAATGTTCGTAGCAAAGAATAGAACAGCAATGTTAGACATAATGGACACAATAAAGAGGTTTCTAAAACGGAGGAAAATGATATTATGTATCAATAAGACAAAGATGTTAGTGTTTAACAAAGAAAGTAGGGAGAAGAAAGAGAAATGAAAATGGGGAGAAAAGGAGATAGAAGAGGTTAGGACTTTTAAATATTTAGGTTTTGTGTTTAATAATAGAGGGAATTGCAAAGATCACATTAAGGAATTAGCTAGGAAAGGTAGGATTGCGGTAAATAGGACGTGGGGTCTAGGAGAACGGATCTGTAAAGATAATTTCATACGGAGAGGGAGTTTGTTTAATTACCTAGTCCAGAGTGTGATGTCGTATGAGGTAGAAATTTGAGGATGGGAAGAAAAAAAGACTTGGAAAAAATTATGCTAGATTACGCAAGATGGGTTTTCGATTTAAAGTTCTGTACCCCAAGATACCTAATGTCAACGGAACTGGGGTTGAGAAAGCTTAGAATAGGATGGGGTGGAAGGGCAATGGAATATGAGGAAAAGATTAGGGAAATAAATGAGAGCAGATGGGTCAAGAAATGTTGGATAGAGAAAGAGAAAAACAAATGGAAAGACAGATATGGTAGAAAGAGAGAAAAGTACTATAATATAAACGGGTGGGGGGTGGAAGCAATCGAGTCGTTAAGGAGAGAAGGGAGGAACTTAGGGGAAGAGATTAAATTAAGAGACTGGGAGATACAGAGGCAAGTGAAAGAGAATAATATAATAGAGTCAAAATATAACAGGAAGTATAAAGAGTTAGAGAGAGATGGAAATAGACCAGAATATCTCAGGAGGACAAACATAGATAAACAGATCGAAGGGGATAGTATCAGAGCCCTGATAAATGAGCTGGTAACCCAGAGATGTGGTAACATGGAATCGGAGAACATGTATTTGTGTGGAGAAGAGAAAAAAATGTGTCTGTTCTGCAAGGAAGGAAGGGATAATTTGAAGCACTATGTGGAGGAGTGCAGCAGTATAAAGAACCGGTTTATAGAACTAGGGAGGGATAACAGGAAAAGAATAGATAGACTATGGAACGATAAACTATAGAATAGATAGACTATGGAACGATACAACCAAAAAAAATATTAAGGAAATCATATAGGGATAGGAAAAAGATAGAAGCGGAGATGAGAAAAGATAGGCGAGAGCAGTAGTAAATAATGGCGAGGTTTAGCGTGAGGAATGATCCCGTCAAAATTGTTGTAATTGACGGGCAATGTGCGGATAGATGAGTGTGTTAAGGAACCTATTGTAAATCAAGTCCACTTCTTGGCAACAGCTAAAGTTAAATAAATATATATATATATATATATATATATATATATATATATATATATATATGTAGGTCCGGAAGTATGTTCCGGGACTTTTATTTTTTTACATCGGTATATTCCAGGACATTTGGCAGTTTCCAGGACTGTCCTGGAAAAAATTCATGTCCTACGGCACGTTTCGGGACAATTTTTTGAATCTGATTACATATATATGCGTTATATTCCAGGACTGTACATTTCAAAAAACGTAAACAGTCCCGGAACATACCTCTAGACCTACATATATATATATACTTGCAATAATTTCTTGATTTGAGAACATTGTAATTTGTGGTGCTATTTCGTAGATATTTCTGCAAAAAAATAACTGACAGCAAGCATGTTCAAAAGCGGGACATAATAAGACATCTTTTAGACATCTTTTAGACGTCTTACAAAAAAAGATGGCTAAAAGATATCTAAAAGACGTCTTATGCGGTTTTAGACATGTGTGTATGTGGTGCTGGGCAAGGTTTTTTTTATAATGACTCGCTTTTTATTTTACAGATAAGTTAGAATAAAGAAGTTTTTTTTTGTAATCAACATAATTTAACAAAAAATATGCTGCGACGTCGAAAACAATGTCAAATACATTATATATAAAATAACTGTGTGTTCATAAATAATTTGTGAGACTAATGTTTGTTATATATTGTACCATTAAAACCAATTAAATGTACTATAAAAATATATGTTTATTATGTATCAAAATATTTTCGAATTGACGTTTTTTTTAACCATTATTTCTTACTAAAATGTACTAAGAAAATTCTATAATTGGAATAAAAGTTTGTAAATTTGGAATTTTATGTGTAGTCCAATTGATGTTTTTACAAGAAATTTCAAAAATTTACAAAATCGTTTTAATTGTAGGATTTCCTTGTATACTGTACTTATTTAGGTATAAAAATACATAGAACATCGTTAATGATAGTAGTTTGACGTAGTTTTGTCCCGTAATTTATAGATCAAGTTGTAGTAATATAACTACAAGTTTTGACAAAAACTACGAAAAATCTACACAAGTGTTTTAATTCTAGTATTTTTTTGTAGTCTGCTGTACTCAAATAGATATAGAAATGTGTAGTAGAACATCAGTATTAGCTGTAGTTTGGCGTAGTTTTACCGAAAAATTTATAAATCAAGATGCACTAAAAAAAATACAAAAATTTACAAAAGTCTTCCAATTCTAGCATTTTCATGTAGGATGTTGTAGTACTTCTTAAATTCATGTAGAATTTAATAGATTCTGGCAATTATATTTTATAGTTTTTTGTAGTACACTTTTATTTTTTTTTAAATTTTGTAGAAATATTTCCGCCAGGGTATCACGTTACCTAATCTAACCTAAACGTAGTAAATTTCGCAGTTCAGTTAGAAATATTTTGTACCACAACATCTGCGTTGCTTTCTTGCTGAACAACATCAAATATATATTAAAATGCATAAGTAGTCTAAATTTGTCTGAAAATAGATTTATATTTGTAAATTTTTATATGTATTGTCGGTGCTTTATATAGGGTATCTCTAAAGTCTGACCCAGCGCCCTGGATCTCGAAAATGGCTTTAGATATGGAAAAATGTTTCAGATAAAAATTGTAGGATATAAAGGGGGACAGATGATGAAAAATATGGACTTGACCTCGAATGACCTTTTCAAGGCCTTGTGTGAGGAGGCCCATGGTAGATATCTCAAGTTCCCGGGGCATCCTCACAAAACGCCGCGAAGAACATCCGGGGGGGTTTTAGTGGGTTGGAGTCCCACATAACCGCCCTCCCTGCCCCGGGGGAGGGGGTATCCGTGCGGATTTCTCCCCCGTTAACAAAAAAAAGGCCAAGACATTGTGATCAAAGTTTTTTTAAATGGAACCCTCATTTTTTATTACATATTCTTGTAACTCTTGTCAAGACGTTTTCAAAACACTATAATGAAGCCCTCTTTCATTAAGGACTTCCTGAGATATATTTTAAATTTTGTTATGCTACTATTAATATAAAATATGAAATATCTCGTAAAATATTCATTATTCGATGACTTCACCTTAATATTTTTTTACATAGAATAATGAAAAGAATCGAATAATAATATTAATTTTTACATTTTGCAATATTGCAAAATTAAATATTTCTACAAAATACAATCAAATAATTTTTTTACAAAAATTGATTCTTTTTTTATTCTGCGTATAAAAATATAAAGTCATCGAAAAGTGAATACTTTACGAGATATTTCATATTTTATATTAAAAATATCATAACAAAAATTAAAATATCTCAATAAATTCTTAATAAAAAAGAGCTTCATTATAGTGTTTTGAAAACGTCTTGACAAGGGCAAGAATATGCAATAAAAATGGGATATTCTATTTAAGAAAACATGGTTCGCATTGACCTGGCCTTGAAAAAATCGCTCAAAGTCAATTCCATATTTTTATCATCTGTCCCCTTTAATATCCTACAACTTTTATCTAAAATATTTTTCCATATCTAAAGCTGTTCCTGAGGTCCAGGGAGCTGGGTCAGACTTTAGAAATACACTGTATAATAACTATAACTAGTTATATTTCAAATATATCATTATGTCTATATTATGTTTTTTTTTCTATTTAGAAAGTGCTCTACTGTGTAAAGTAGCGGAAAATTGAAAAGAAGTTGAGCAAGCCATTAAAACTTGGCTGAGACGTGCAAAAGAAAGGGCAGAGAAAGAAGCAAAATAAAAAAAAAAACATATTCTTTATTGTGAACATTTGCATTTGCACATGCAATTTGTGAATTTATTTCAGTTTTGCTCATTTTAAATTATTTTTGTTTTTAAACAATGCAAAAGTGTGAATTTGGAGTAAAATTTTTAGAAAACCTGGGAATTTTTTTACAAAATTTGAGTAAACACCCGTATTGAAATTTCAACATTAGTTTTTATAACTATTTTGTACAAATTGCTGTTTTCTTTAATTAATTTGCAATACGCGTGTGCAATACGTTTAACAATACGTGTATGTGTGTGTGGATACATACATGTATACATACATATATGTATATATTTTATATAATTTTTAAAATAAATATATTATTTTAAAATATTTATACATTTAATTGTTTTTACCCTTTTAATGTAAATTACAATTCTGGATGTTTCCTTTTATCATGTCCATAGAACGTCTATCGGATATTCTGTGGACATGTTTTAGGGATATAAGTATGTCCACCAATTTCATAAACAGATATACTATGGACGTCCATAAAATGTCCAATGTTAAACGGACGTTAAACGGATGGTCTATGGACATCCTCAATATCCTTAAAGGACGTCTTATAGATATCCATCTGATATCCGTGTGCTGTCTGGATTAAATTTAAACTAAACTTATTATAAGGAAACTAGAAAATTATGTAATTATATGATGACAACTAGAAAACTGAAAATCGTTCAGCGATCCACTGGACCGGAGTGTGGCGAGCTAGAGTTAAAACCATTGTTATTATACATGCAATTACTTTGAAAAAAAATTCTAAAGAAAAATAAAAAATTGTAAAATAAAAATTATAAAATTAAAAAAAAGAATAGTTTTTTGTCATCTCCACATTGGTTATTCCTGTGTTCGGCAAAGAATGGGAATTTAAACTTTGCTCACGAAGTACGTATCATGATTCCAATGGCATCACGTGACCAATAAAAGAATTCCTAATCAACGACCCTGAAAACTCCTAGAGATAGTATTCTGGTGCAAAAATCATTCGCAAGATAACGTACATGGCCTAAAGGGTTGTTATACATAAGGAGAAGATCAATATTTCGAGTATAGTTTCTATTCTTAAAACGCTTTATGAGCACAAATAAAAAAACACGACACAAATATTTTTCGAAGTTCTACTTGTGTGCACAGTTTCAAAAAATCGGCGAGTGACATTTGGGTAGTGTTACTTAATTGTAACCCAGACAGCACAGGATATCCTATGGATGTCCGTTTTATGTCTATTTCTTGTCGGAATATGTCCATGGATCTTATAAAGATATCCATAGGATATACATTTGTGAATACTCTAAGAATGTCCCAAAATGGACAAGTTTGTATATCCATATGCTATCCTTATTTGTACTCGCTCTCTCTATGCCAACGCCATCTGCATGTAATTATGATCCCGATCTTTTTCTGTTTCCTTCTATGGCCGAGATCTCACGTCGATCACGTCGAAAATTATACGTTATTTATATCAAAGGTAATCTTTTTTCATTTTTTACATCTAAAAATCGTATTGTGTGCCATTGGCTTTATATCATTATAATGATGTTACGTCCTGTGGACTCCACGATATCCCTTTTTCGCGGGAATTCTTATGCGCCTAAGATAGCCCTAAGATTAGGATAAACAAGCCGAGTACGGACGGTTATCGATCGGGGTGAGGTTAAATCTCGCATTCCTTTTTTTATTATCAAACTACCTATTTGCTTGGGCAACTAAAAACAACCTCTCAGATGACAAATTACTAACAGACGGGGGATATGGTGACCAGATTCTCGTCAACCTCGTCTGGCCCATAACTATAAACCCGGCGACACGACGCGCAGAAAGGAGCCTTAACTCCAGACAGGGAATGATGGAGATCTGTATTATTATCGCGCGACTCACTCAAAACTGGCCGTGCGATGTTCCGACAAACAGAAACGAAACCTAATACGTGCTTTTAGAAATCTTAAGAGCACGTGGCGGAAGTTTCTGTTTGCAATAAAACTGCACTTAAAATTGAGAAGTATGGATCGTCTGTCAACATAAAAACAGAATCGCGAGACAAGTAAGGAACCCCAATAAAAGAGAAATCGGCGATAGCCGAAAAACAAATGCGTCACTGGAAAAAACCGATGGGTTACACCCCTAATAAGACAGTGGGGCCTTAAGAGGGGGCTCACCAATGAAAAACCGGAAAAATCGATAACCGTCTCTAGCTTTCTAGGATAGGCGTAAACTCAAAATCTACCCCTTGGGCGAGAAACATCTCGCCCAATAAGAATTTCCTTAAATAATAATTAGAAACATCCCGCCAACCAGAAATCCTTTAAACAAAAACCAGACACATCCCACACGAAATCCACCCCTTCCATCCTTCGAACCTTCCTGTTTAAATCGCGACGTCGCAGGACTCGCCCTCAGAGAAATTTTCTCAGTTTCAGTCTGCATTGCTCGGTATTATAATCTGAATCTCATTCGTTTCGAGTCTCGACTCCACGTTTAGAGTCAGTGCAACAGATCCGACGAACCATCAGTTGCCCCCGACTCACCCACCGACGAGTCCAACGTCCATTTCAGAGAGAATCAACAACCACCAGAAATTCATCAAGTAGTAAGTCCCGTAATTCTCTTGATCCTTTCTTTTTCCGCGTTATCGCCCCCCTTCTTAAACGGTCTATCAATTGTCGGATCCCCGGAAGCTTATTATTTTGGGGTCGGTCAGTGTAGGCATCAGGTTCCCAGCGGTCGTTGGCGTTGTCGTGGGCCTGACTTGGCTCCCGGCGTCTTCGTCGCTGTCGTGGACTCAGCCGGTCCACTGACCCCCCTGAGCTCGTGATCGTGGGTCGGTCGGTGTAGGCATCGGGTTCATAGCGGTCGTTGGTGTTGTCATGGGTCTGACTTGGCTCCCGGCGTCTTCATCGCTGTCGTGGACTCAGCCGGTCCACTGACCCCCTTGAGCTCATGCTCGTGGGTCGGTCGGTGTAGGCATCGAGTTCTCAGCGGTCGTTGGCGTTGTCGTGGGCCTGACTTGGCTCCCGGCGTCTCGTCGCTGTCGCGGACCGGGCCTGTCCACTGACCTCCCCCCCTTGAGCTCGACGATTTCCTTTTGTTCGCTTCCGACCGGGTCCGGGAGAGATCGACTAAATAAATAAATAATTTTAGTGGACCCGAAAGTCGTACCCCCTCGAGGACAGAATCTCCGCACGATCAGGCGACAGAGAAATCGACAGAACAAGCGGGCGCGACGGGAGGTCGAACTCCCCCGGGAGCAGCTCAACGCCGCGGCGCCGGTCCTCCGCGACTCGCCATCCCACCGCCCCTACCAGCTTTTTCGGAGGAACCCGGTTTTTCGCATCAGAATCGCCCCGCTATCATCTTGTCTTATCACCCAGTTATCCTACCCTCTCGCCCAATTGCTGAACATTCTCGCCCTATTTGCCGCGTGGCTCCGTTTCCCGTGGTCCCGCCTCGCGTGGTCCCGGTTCGCGTGGTCCCCGTCAACCCCGATCCAGCCCGGTTCCTAGAACCTCCCGATTCTCCCTCCTCTTCCCGAAGTCCGTCCCCGACCTCCTCGACCGCCTCGACCGTTGTAAACCTCGAGGAAGTAGACGAACCCGAGGTGATAGACTTAGAGTAATAATTATAAAATACATTCATTTTTATTCTAATTCTCATATGTTTCGCCTAAAGAATTTCATTAAATGTACATAATGTTCAACAACCGTCTGCACAAGTTCTCCTTCGTTTTATTATATACATCCACACTTTTTACACTAACGCCTAGTTTATAATTATTTTTATATCAAATAACATTATTTTTTTTTATGTCAAATAAATATGAATACTTATGTTAAAGACATCTCCATTCTTTCTTTAATTTAAGACCTCACCCTCAGTACTTTCCTTCTCTCGAAATTGCACGAGATCCGATCCTGAGTTAAAGAGATTAAATTCTCTGACTCGAAAAAAGACCGACGATCGCACCGCTCACAAAAGGCGTCCTAACGTCTTTACGGACGTTGACCCTTTCTGAGTCATAAAAATGCGTTCGGCTCGCGCCACGCATCTCAGAGCGCGTACCTGCGAGCGACATTTGTAAGTATCTAGCTGCGTCCTCCCTTCCCCCGACCCCTCTGGTTATAGCCTTTTCCTTGCTTCCCAGATTTTCATATCCTAATCCCGGGGTTGGACGTAACGACAATGATATATGAGTTAAATTCTTTTAACCTATTAAAATTTATATATATGCAGTTTCCACAATCAAGATTGAATAAGCTCATGGTTTAAAACAATTAATTACTACGTTCACACGAGAGTTACTTCTGTAGTAACTTACGATAATTTTTCTGCGTAAACGGAGTTTTGTAGTAAATTTTATAATTCACTCTGGGTAAATGAGTGAATTACTACAGAAGTAACGCTATCACGTTACCTAACCTAACCTAAACGTAGTAAATTTCACAGTTTAGTCGGAGTTAAATATTTTGTACCACCACATCTGCGTTGCTCTCTTGATGAATAACATTAAACATGTAATTAAAACACATAGTCTAAATTTGTCCAAAAATGGATTTATATTTGAAAATTTTTATGTTTATTGTCGGCACTTTATACAGGGTATCTCTAAAGTCTGACCCAGCCTTTTGGATCTCGGAAACGGCTTTAGAGTTTAGATATGGAAAAATGTTTCAGATAAAAGTTGTAAGATATAAAGGGAACCAGATGATGAAAATATGGACTTGACCTCGAATGACCTTTTCAAGGCCAAGTCATTGAGATCAAAGTTTTTTTAAATAAAACCCCTATTTTTTATTACATATTCTTGTAGCCCTTGTTGAGACGTTTTCAAAACACTATAATAAAGCTCTCTTTTATTAAGGACTTCTAGAGATATTTTAAATTTTGTTATGCTACTTTTAATATAAAATATGAAATATCTCGTGAAATATTCATTTTTCGATGATTTCACACTAATACTTTTTTACATGGAATAATGAAAAAAATCGAATAATAATATTAATTTTTACATTTTGCAATATTGCAAATATAAATATTTCTACAAAATACAATCAAATTTTTTAAAATAATATTTTTTTACAAAAATTAGTTTTTTTTATTATTCTGCGTATAAAAATACAAAGTCATCAAAAAGTAAATACTTAATGAGATATTTTATATTTCATATTAAAAGTATCTTGACAAAATTTAAAATATCTTAAGAAATTCTTAATAAAAGAAAGCTTTATTATAGTGTTTTGAAAACGTCTTGACAAGGACAAAAATATGCAATAAAAATGGGATATTCTATTTAAGAAAACATTGATCACATTGACCTGACCTTGAAAAAATCGCTCAAAGTCAATTCCATATTTTTATCATCTGTCCCCTTTAATATCTTACAACTTTTATCTAAAACATTTTTCCATATCTAAAGCCGTTTCTGAGATCCAGGAGGCTCGGTCAGACTTTAGAGATACCCTGTATAATAACTATAGTTATATTTCAAATATATAATTATGTCTATAGGGGAGACCGGGGCTGTGTCCACACTTTACGCTTTTTTCAAGTTTACTAAAAAACTATTAAAGATATTTGGCTAAAATTTTAATGGTATGACCTTTCAACCTTGCTATTAAAAAAAAAAACATAATAAGAATCGTTAATCTTTTAATATTTTAAAGAGGCGAATTTTTTAAGTGGACAAGTCAAACATAGACAGATAGCCCCATATGCGGGGCTATCTGTCCACATTCGAGGGGCTATCTGTCCACATAATAAGAAACACATTATTTATATAAATTTCTATACTTATTTATAATATTATTAATATATAATATTGAAAAAACAGCCTAGTCGTTGGAGTCAGAGAAGTAGTAGGCACTTTGTGTAGATTTTTGCGTAGTTTTTGCAAGTTTCCTGCGTAGAGCTGACTTTTCTTTATTTACTGTACTTAAACTATTGCATATAAAATTTAATATAGCTGATTACATTTTGAGGTTAAATAATGATTAAGATTTATAATGTGATATGCATAAAATACTGTTAAAATTTAATAATTAAATAAAAACTGTAAAAATAATAAAAAATTGCTTCTAGAATCGTAACAATTTACCTGGTCCTGTGAACACAGAGTAGTCATCTTTGACGAAATAAAGTGAGCAAACTCGCATATTTGGTATCACTTTTTTGCCCATTTTTAAAGCTCTCTCCCACAACACTCTCCTGTCAATTAGTTCACTTTGTCGAAATTTGTTTAATTTATTAACTTTTATTTCACCGGCTTTAGGAAGGCAGTGAAAACTTAATTCCGGGTTGTTACAAGCTTTGCTATTGCAACCGAAAACAGAGCAAAATATTTTGCTTTTGGAATTTTTAGGTAGAAATTTCACTCCGGCCTCCATAACTAATTTTAATTACATTGGGTGTATTATGAAACTGTCATATGGGAAAATTAAATCAAATAACTGTCAATTCGATTTATTTATGTGCCGGCGATCTACTCTTTTGGGTTCTGATTTTCGCCACCAGATAGCGTATCACAGTTTAGCCAATCTCAATACACAAATAGGTGGAGAAGAAGCTTCACCGTAGACTTGGCTGTTCCGCAGAATTGACTAGTCAATCCTACCCACACAGCAAAATATATCTGAGATATAGCCAGATATCTTTATGCCAACCATTTTAGGTCAAATCTGAGATATCTTATTTTCAGATATTCACAGAATATCTACAGTACATTATTACTCGATATCACATTATATCTTTGAAAAAGACATCTCTGTAACATTTGCATTCAAATATATGGCTGATTCATAGTCAGCTGTTATATTTTATAAAGGTCAACTCAAGTTTATTCGTAGCCAATAAAACAATCCGAGAGGACTTGGATGCCGTACCGATTCGCCCCGGCAAAAGCCACACGCCGCGAGGAAACTTAGAAAATTTTTGCTCAGGCGGCGCCGGAGGTAACGACTGCGACGCGAAAGCAACTCGCCGCGAGGAGATTTAGAAAACTTTTGCTCGGGCGGCGTCAGAAATAACGACCGTGGCGCAAAGGTAACACGCCGCGAGGGGACTTAGAAAACTTTTGCTGGAGCTGTGCTGGAGGTAACGACTGCGGCGCGAAAGCAATATGCCGCGAAGAAACTTGGAAAATTTTTGCTCGGGCGAGCGCTAGTAACATGTGTTGCCGCGACGCGGCTACATGCGCCAGTACTTTCTCGTAAGCAAAAATTCTTACTCACTAGGATAAAAGGCGAGCCTGTGAGATACTTGGCTCTAATATTTTTCGTGATATCTCCGAGATATTATACAGTGCAAAGATGGCAAAATGCAAAATATTGGAACAGTATTGAAGCATAATTTTGAATTTATTGTGAATTCTTATGAAAAGAACTTTTTTTATATTTGAAGAGACTCAGAATTGGTGCATAAAAATAAATTTTCTATGAACTCTTATGCCCGATCTACAATAGCTGTAGTAAGCTGTAGTAAGCCTCAAGATGTAAGAAATTGACCAATCACAGTCGATTATTCGCCTCACATTCGCCTGTAATTGGTCAATTTCTTACGGCTTGAGGCTTACTACAGCTTACTACAACTATTGTAGATCGGGCATTAAGAATCATTTTAGAACAGAGAATAAATACGGAAAAAGAATTAATTTCATAAATCGAGAATTTAAAAAGAATTCTTCTTTTCTTCTTGCTATTTGGGTTGTATGTAACATATCTGCTTTTAAACAAGGCATAGATATCCGACGTATATGCAGAATCAGATATCATATCTGAGATACAATTATCATGGCTTTTTATAATCTTGGAGATGTCTGAGATATTTTTATAATATCTTGCGCAATCAGATATTCCGTCATTCAGATATCTTCTAGATATCTTGGTGATACATGTATTTTACTGTGTGGGTAGGAATGCCGCGTTTTCACATAACATATACACATATATGTGTATACACATTTATGCACCTACACATACATATAATATGTATATACATACATACACAAATACATTTTTTAAATAATTTTATAATAACAATGCTGAATCGTAAATAGTTTGTTCCATATTCATATGTCTATTTTTCGGCTCCATGCGTTCTGTGTTTTTAGAAACCGGTGATCCACCTTGTCAATATCACAATGCGATCTTCCCGTCCGCGGATTTTGAATATTTCGTTCTCGAGTGCCTTGGACCTGGTATACCTACCGTGGCCCTTTACAAAATGGAAATGCCCGTGCCGCGACTCATTGCAACATTGCAGAATAACACGTTGTTACGCGTACGTTTTCGCATAATTTATAAATTTTAGATTACTAAATCTCCTGTTAAATAGATTTTTATCACAAATATGTGCCAATTTTTTTTATCTCAAAAAATACATACATAATGTATATATTTATAATATAAATGTTTATTGCAGGAAAGAATAACTGACATCGCACTTCCGCAAGTAAAAACATTTCCTGTACAGATAAGTGGTGGCTATAACGCCCAGGTGAGATTGCATCTACCACCCGGGCTAAGAGAAGATGAAATTACGCGTTACCCATTGGTTGTTCAAGTGTAAGTATGTTAAAAGTATGTTTTGTAACTAGCAATATAATTAATTATTTATCTTACAAGTAGTTTCAAACCTGTTAGAGTAGTTTCAAACTCGGTATTTATATAGAATAGCTACTGCACCTCAAAAATTAATAAAAATAAGCTCATTCGACGCATTTTGGCACAAAACGAAAGAATCTGGCAGAAAAATGCTGCGGTCTGCCCTGCGAAGTGAGATATTTAGCGTTAAAGTTGACGATTCTTAGGTTAGAAATCCTGTCATACCGACGTGATGTAGCGATCATGAGCACACACACATGTGTGTATGTCCTGCTTTATAGAAGTTGTGATTTTCGTTAAAGCAGGGCACATACACACGTGTGTATGCCCTGCTTTATAGAAGATGTGATTTTCGTTAAAGCAGAGGGCACACACACACACGTGTACGTGTATGCCCTGCTTTATGGAAGTTGTGATTTTCTTTAAAGCAGGGCACACACACGTATATATTAGTTATTTATGCCTTCCAATACTCAAAATAGCTGCTATATTTTCCAAACTTTTTTTGTTAATAACTTTTTAACGAATAACGAGCGCGGGCTGAAACCTTCTGAAGGTCACTCAGGGGGGTGACCTTGACAACATACTAAAACATCAAGGTCATCCAAGGTGATCCCCCCATCTAAACAATTACCATATTTATGCATTATAAGGCTCCTGGGTAATCACCGCAGCCATATTGGATTCTTACTATCGAGGCGAGAAAAACACCCAATTTTGTTGTGCATGCCATTTCCAAATAAAAAGACATTTCAATAAAACATCACTATAGATCGTTTCAGAACACTTCCGAAATTGGCTGAAAACTACCCTTTTCCCTCGACAATAAACAAACAGCCATAAAACGAAGCCTAAACATACGGGAAAAACAGCCGTTTAACGACTATCGAAAGAAGGTGAAAACGTTCCTTCCGCATGCAAATCTTACTTTTCGGCCAATTTTACGACTTTCACGAATATGTTAAACGTTAGAGCACAAGCACAGAGCGAATAATAAAGAAATAGCATGCACAACAAAATAGGTTGTCAACATGTCATAAAGGACAGAATTCTCCACTGGAGAGAGTTCTGATTTCTGCCGCGACGGTACGTCGCCACCGTCAACGCAGAGTTCACGGCTCAGGGACCAGGAGCCATAAGTATGCATACGTTTAAAATTCGCACACTTTTGCATGCGCGTGCGACCACGGAGCATGCGCGTGTGGCCGCGGGGCATGTTCATGATCGCTACATCACGTCGGTATGACAGGATTTCTAACCTAAGAATCGTCAACTTTAACGCTAAATATCTCGCTTCGCAAGGCAGACCGCCGCATTTTTTTGCCAGATTCTTTTGTTTCGTGCCAAAATGCGTCGAATGAGCCTATTTTTATTAATTTTTGAGGTGCAGTAGCTATTCTATATAAATACTCAAACTCTCCATAATCACTTCAAAAAATAAGAGCAATAATTTCAAGCAGACTCGAACCTGGATGAAACAAGGATTCAAACTCTCTATGAATATCTCAAAAAACAAAGGTATTCTAAGTGGATTCGAACTTAGATCAAATATGTTCGAATGATAAGTATTTTTCTTTACACAGTCAACCCCGATGACCTTGACCTTGACATATGTTGTCAAGGACATGACCCTGAGTAACTTTTCCTTATAACTTAATTGTCGTTCATTATTTATTTAAAAGTTATGAACAAAAAGGTTTGAGAAATTTACAAGTTTGTGTCAGTGGTAAAAAAAGTAATTTACTGATATGTGTGTATAACAGTACACATGTAAGCAGAGCTACCGCTCCTCCTCCGCAGGCAAGAATGGGTGGGGGTAGACCTCGTTTTGCCTGAAAAGTTGAAAACTCGATCCGTACAATAAAATTAAGGGCGACTTTACCGATTTCTATGGCCTTGATATATATTGTCAAGAACATGATCCTGAGTAAATTTTCCTTATAACTTCATCGTCGCTCATTGCTTATTTAAAATATGAACAAAAAAGTTAAAATAATATACGAATTTGTGTCAATACTAAAACAACCTGACTTCGATACGCGGATCTAGCTCGCGGCGTGGCTGAGTTCGAAGGAGGCGCGGAGGAACAGAAGCGAGGCGTGGTTGGCAAAATAAAGCGTATCGGTTTCAGTAACAGAAACAGAAAGTTTATTATAATAGCGTAAATTCTCGCGGTGTACAGAGTCGCGAGGCAGGCGAATTGGCCAATTAAGTATACGCAGAGTACAGTGTCGTGATGCACGCGGAGGTTCGCGGGGCGAACCGGCGCGGTACAATGATTCTCACGGGATAGCACCAGCGGCCGGGCACACGTGTCGTGCGATCGCGACGGATGGTCGGTTCGTCGCGGGTGGCGCGAGATAAGGGGTTTTTTCATGCTGACGCTTGACGCTTGATTTGGGCGTCAAAACCGGTCATGTGACCAACTTCATCGGTAGAAGGCAAAATAGCATCAAATATGCGAGCGTCAAAACACGTCTAATTATTTTTTAACGATATATTTACAGTCAACGATTTGCAATTGACAAGCAATTGATTGAAACGAGCGTCAAGCGTCAAAGCTGAACACAGTTGAGCTCTTGCCATTTGAAGCTGGAATTAAAAAGACTATCACGTGACCTATTACGTGATCAATTTTGACGCCCAAATCGAGCATCAAGCGTCAGCATGAAAAAGCACCTATAGATATTCCGCCTGGCGTGTCAGCGCGGTACGCACGGAGCGGAGCCGGTGCTTTATTCGGAAGTTCGAATGCCGAATCGCGTTACAAAGCGTATCGGTACGGCGGAGCCGGTTTTTCCGGAGCGGAGCGGGGCGCGTGGAAATGGCGCGAAGCGCGGACGCGGCGAAAAGATCGCGTGGATTCCGCTCGGATGGCGGAAGGATTGATCTAGTGCGACTCCAACCACCGAGAAGCGCTCGGTGGAGGCAGAGTACCGAGGCTCTACTCCCGATGGAAGGCTGCGAACGGCTAGATCGAGGAAAAAGGCGCGAGTCCAACCACCGAGAAACGCTCGGTGAAGGCAGAATACGGCGGCTCTATATACCCCCGATGGAAGGCTGCAAGCGTCTGAAGACGAGGCGGTATCCGGCGAGACACACTCGGTGGAGGCAGAGAAGCGCCCTTACCTTGCCGCGGTAAGTCCGTTCGCGGACTTCCTATCATTACAATGACTAAAAAATAAAGTGGGCAAACCGTGCCCGTTCCTCGCCCGGCGGATGGTCGGCCGGGCGGTCTCGGGTTGACGTTCGGCCGGAACGATGCGTTTTACGGGGCCCATCATTACAATACTAAGGGAAGTAATTTGCTCATATGTATGCTGATGTGTGTGTAGTGTGTGTAGTACACATGTAAGCGGGGGAAGAGCTACCGCCCTTGTTTCGCCCTTAAGTAGAGGTAGGATGGAGTAAATTGAAGCGAAAGTCACCCCACTCCATCCCGGCCTGTATATAGGGCAAAACAAGGTATCATTGTATAGTTCGAGTTTTTAAGTTTCCACGCAAACCGAGGTTCACCCCCATCCAGCCCTGTCTGGGAGGGAGGGACTACAATTCGTATATTTTTTAATTTTTTTGTTTATATTTTAAATAAGCAATGAACGACAATAAGTTATAAGGAAAAGTTACTCAGGATCATGACCTTGACAACATATGTCAAGGTTAAGATCATCGAGGCTGACTATGTAAAGGAAAATATTTACCTTACTTTAATATACATATTTCTGTAAGAAACCCGTTAAGTTAGTCACGTTGGCACCGTAGCTGGCAGACCTGAGGAAATGTCGAGAGGAGACATCACGCCGGACACGCGTGATCAGAGCCGAACACGGAGCCCGTTGCTCCGATTGTAATACGCGAGCAGACGATCGTGAGCCGTGAAAGGTAGAGATGGACCGTCTCCGGTTGCGCGCTGCGGTGCCTACCGTATCGAATCGTGTGTAACAAAACTTGAATAAACTGTATTCTATTATTAAACTGAAATCTATTATCCTGACATCCCGTCGAGTTGATCCTTACAACTCAGAAGTGGGATTCAGCTCGCGTTACCCTTAAAGAGGGCCATTACGTCGCGTAGGTTCGATCGTGAGTGCATGGTGCGAACGAGAGCCCAGAGAAGCATGGATCGACAGCGGCTGGAAGGTTTAACGTTGGTGCAAATTAAAGAAGAAGCGAGGCGGCTCGGCATAACCATTGCCGAAGAAATCACGCACGCTCGCTACATCGAGCTCATTATGGAGTACACGGATAAAAAACCTTCAAGCGAGCAGCTAGGTAAGAACACACCTCCGGTGAAGAGCAAGAGTACACCGGTGGGGCCCGGAGCGATCCGGAAAGAAATTGCGCCGGTCGGGCGAAGAGACAGCGAAGAGATGCCGCTATGGTGTGCGCACCTTATGGCACAGCTGCAACAGCAGCAACAATTTCACACGGCACAGCTGCAACAGCAGCAACAACTTCACACGGCACAGATGCAACAGCAGCAACAACTACTGGAGCAATTGACGGCTGCGGTCGTCGATGACCAGAGAAACCGAGTGAATCGGCAGGACGAACGAGCGGACGAGCGGAACAGGAACACCAGTCAGGCGTTACCGTTGACCTCGGTTTCGTCAGCACATGCAGTGAATCTGTTAGCGACGCAGATTCCAGAGTTTTTGGGAGCGGAGACGGACAATGTCGAAGTATGGCTTTGACGAATAGAGAAGGTAGCTGAAATACACTTGGCACCAGAAGGCGTAAAATACTTGGCGGCGACCAGTAAGCTGACAAAAGGAACAAGGAAGTGGTTCGAGATAGGCTCAGGAGAGATGCTGGAGTCGTGGACGGGCTTCAGAGAAGCCATATTGAAGAGATTTCGTCGCAGAGTTTTATTCCACGTCGCTATACAGAAAATTGAAGCACGTAAGTGGAACCATTGGAAGGAAACCTTCTTAGAATATGCAGCAGATAAGCTAGCCTAGATGTACGGCCTCAATTTAACAGAAGAGGAACAAGTACATTTAATTATTAGCGGCATAGGGAGCCGCTCTCTGCGAGAAACGGCAGCCGTGCTGAACACGGAAGACGTCGACTTATTCCTGCAACAAATGCAAAAGATTATAAGTGCCTCAGGTGAGATGGAGGCCAAGAAGCTAACGAGAGAAGGAAGTAAAATGCCCCGAAGGGACAACGACAAGGCGAAGGACAAGGAGCCGGGCAAGGAGGGGATCACGTGCTTCAGGTGCCAAGCCAAGGGGCATAAGATTTACGAGTGCCCGAAATTCAAGAAAGACGACAGGCCACACTCGATAGGGACGCCGGCGGCCGTAGCAGTATCAGCCGTGCAGGAGGAACCCGAAAAGGAAGATTCGACCACGGTAGCATTAGTCGATAGCGATTCAGGTAGACGAATTAATTATTCCGGACCACCGTTATCGGTTATTTCGCTTATTTCGAATAGATGTAAACTATCCGCAATAATAGATACGGGTAGCCCAATTTCCTTTGTCCGCGAGAATGTATATAAGAAACTTATCGAAGGCTCGTCAGGGCCGTTAGCTGAATCAACAATAGCGTATAAGGCACTTAATATTACGCCCATACCGATTCTGGGTATAGCAAGGTCGAACTTGATATTGGAACAATACCCGGATATTGACTTAGACGTCGAACTTCACGTGATCAGAGAAAGTTCTCGGCATGTTGACTTGGTGATAGGACGCGATCTTTTAGAAAAACACGAATTATCCGTATGGTATTCCCCTTCAACAGGAGAAGAACAAGAAGTGCTTAAACTATTTGGGCCACGAGACGCGGTTTGCAGCATTTCTAGTAAAAAAGATGAAATAATCGCTAAACTAGACATAAATTCCGATAATGAGGTAAAACTTAAATTAAAATCGTTAAAGAATATAGAAAGTAAAGTTGTTCCAGTATCAGACGACGGGTATAAGTTTAAAGTCGCCCATCACGCGGGCAAACAAATGATACATGTAGATGCACTCAGCAGGCACGTTGGCCTGATAGAGGCTTTACCGCTAGAGCGCCAATTATAATTCAAACAGCTGCGCGATCATAGATTAAAAGAAATAGCGGAAAACTTCGAATTTGGAGATAACGATAAATTCGAGTTGATAGACGGTTTAGTTTATAAGAAAGGCAAGGATCACCCTCGATTCGCCGTACCGGGCGATATGATTAATAATGTTATAAGAGCATGCCACATGATAAGATGGCACATTGTGGGGCCGAAAAAACAATGCAGGGCATACGGTCGAACTATTGGTTTCCGTCAATGAGGAAAAAAATATCGGATTACATTTCGAATTGTTTAGTCTGCCTAATAGTCTAAGAGCTGGCTACGTAAAAATACAAGGTATAAGGTACATGAAATTTTTATAGCTAGAGAGGTTTCATTAGCACTCCTGAACACTGACAAAGGAACGGTCGGAAGTGTCCCTACCCGATTTGGATGCGCTTTGGATATGTTGTTGAGCATCAAAAAATAGTAGACTCGTATTTTTTTTTGCGGCGTATCTCGACGTTTAGAGGTTGAAAAAACCTCTAAAAAATAACGACCGATTTGGATGCGCTTTGGCTATGTTGTCGAGGATCAAAAAACATTAGACACGGGTTTTTTTTTGCTGCTTATCTCGACGTTTAGGGGTGGAAACAACCCCTTGAAAATAACGGATTTTATAGTTTTTAGCGAATATTTTCGAAAATATAAGGCGTAACGACAAAACATTTGTACGAAATGTTTATGGCTTTTTGTGCTCTTTACAATGGCGTAATCAGATTTTTCAAATTTGTCACATTTTTTAATTTAACCCTACCCCCACCTATTATTTTTGCCAAATATAACAATTTTTCCAACACAAATTTAAGAGCGTCAAATGCCAAATATATCCATGTGTATTTTTATTATGATACCATTATTAGATTTTTGGCAAGACGAGATGATATGTGAAATAGGCGTTGCGCTGTAGGTAGGTGTTGCGTTATTTCTGTTCAATTGCGCCGTACGCTTAATAATTTCCATTTGTGCATATTTTCTCATACAATATATACTATATACTACAACATAATAGGATTCCCTTGTTAGCCTCGGCGGGGGAGCAGGTGGAAAGTTCGGAAAGGTGGAAGTAGGGTCGAAAACAGAGCTGTGTGGAAGAGTGGAGGTGCAGGATTGAAGGAGGGTGCGAAGGAAGTTGAGAGGAGGCGGTGGGATTGGAGGTGATAATAGAATCAAGGTGAATACTACTTGTAAAAGATTCGATTTTTTACAATAGAAACTATTTATAAATATATTTTAAAACGCACGTGTTTATTCTAAAATTTGAAGTTGAAGTAGATTATTTTGCAAGTACAATATATAGAATATTATGTCTTCTCAAGAAACAAGGCAGTGTCTTACGCCAAGTATAAGTGTCCGCGACACGAGCAACAGGTTGAAACCTTATCATTTTGAATCGCAACTTAAAAGTTTTAAATGTCATAGTATATTGTTTAAATTGCCATAAAAAAAGAAAATTTTTGCCAGAGGTCGATAAGTTGACTCGTTCGGGAGTTATTTAGGGTCAAATTTGGTAATTATGCAGTATAGGGTATGCAGCTTGATAGGGGGTCCGATGACCTTGACATATGTTGTCAAGGTCATGACCCTGAACAACATTCAAAAGGTTTTTTTTATTAAAAAGTTATTAACAAAAAGAGTTTTAAAAAAATAGCAATTGTTTTGAGCATTAAAAGGCATAAACGACTAATATGTATGTAAAAATAGTAGGTACATAGAACGAAGGAAAGTCATTTACAGTAGTGAATCATTGATATATTGGACAGTTAAGCAGATAATAGTTGGTATAGAAAAATATATACATATATACCCACACAGCAAAATATATCATTAAGATATCTAGAAGATATCTAAATGACGGAATATCTGAGTGCGCAAGATATCATGGAAATATCTCAGAGACATCTCCACCATTATAAAAAGCCATGATAATTTTATCTCAGATATGATATCTGATTCTGCATATATGTCGGATATCTATGCCTCATTTAAAAACAGATATGTTACATACAATCCAAATAGCAAGAAGAAAAGAAGAATTCTTTTTAATCTACATAGGGCCTTCTTTTCCCGTAAACTATTGGCGAATCGGTTAATCCTAACGGTCGTTTAGGCAAGTGCGCACTCCGAAGCCTCCCCAGGTATACCTCCCCATACCATGACGAGATGCAAGCATATTTCTTGGCTCTCAAACCAGGAAGTTACACACGAAGACACCTGGGGAGGCTTCGGAGTGCGCACTTGCCTAAACGACCGTTAGGATTAACCGTTTAGCCAATAGTTTACGGGAAAAGAAGGCCCTATGTAGATTTAGATTTAGCTTTATGTAATGTGTAGGCAACGCGCTGAGGATGACCCCAAAAAGGGTTGAAACGTACGTATTGTAATTGACATCTAATTGTGATTGACTTCTATTAAAATTTTAGCGAAAATAATCTACGCTTGGCTTTTATTGCCTAATTGAGTTTAATAACTTTTTTTAAATTCTCGATTTATGAAATTAATTCTTTTTCCGTATTTATTCTCTGTTCTAAAATGATTCTTATGAGTTCATAAGAAATTTATTTTTATGTCACCAATTCTGAGTCCTTCAAATATAAAAGAAGTTCTTTTCATAAGAATTCGCAATAAATTCAAAATTATGCTTTGATACTATTCCAATATTTTGCATTTTGCCATCTATGCACCGTATGATATCTCGGAGGTATCACGAAAAATATTAGAGCCAAGTATCTCATAAGCTCGCTTTTTATTTTAGTGCGTAAGGATTTTTGCTTACGAGAAGGTACTGGCGCATGTAGCCGCGTCGCGGCAGCACATGTTACTAGCGCTCGCCCGAGAAAAAATTTTCTAAGTCCTCTCGCGGCGAGTTGCTTTTGCCGGGTTGAATCGGTACGGTGTCCAAGTCCTCTCGGATTGTTTTATTGGCTACGAATAAACTTGAATTGATCTTTGTAAAATATAAGAACTAATTATGGATTGGCCATATATTCGAATGCAAATGTTGCAGAGTTGTCTTTTTTAAAGTTATAATGTGATATCGAGTAATGATGTCCTGTAGATATTATGTGAATATCTGAAAATAAGATATCTCAAAGGACCCCGCAACGGTCCATAAGGGTTTTGGCTCCCAGTCAAATTTAACAATAATGTAGGATAATGTAGTTCATAACATGCTGATAAAAAGTGTCCATAGGCACCAAGCCCAAAAATGGACAGTTTCCGAGATATATAAGGCATTAAAGAGTGGAAAAATGAGAGTTTCAGGTTTCAGCTAATGGTAGTTTGCAACAGGAATACATCATGATAAGTCATATCTTTTTTAATACTAAACCCACACGCAGGTAGAAAGAGAGAAATTTTATTACTATTTTATAACTAAATTTGTTTCTTAAGACCTCACTTTTAACTCTCTTCTTCTCCCTCAATTTCTGGCCGCCCCTTACGGAAAGAAACTACAGCGGATTACAGAAAATTATATTATAAGAACTACATAAATGTATTACACGAAATTACGGACTGAAGTATTGTAATATACTGTAATATTTTCGTACTATACGCTCGGATTACAGGAAAATATTACTGGAAAATAGCCTGTATTCTGTCATTTAGTAGCTCCCGCTTGATTTTAGAGAATTTTCCTCTGAAATACGGTCTCAAGAAAATATTTTAAAATCTAGAGGAATATCCTCTAACCATGAGACACTAGACTTAAGATTGCAGTCCTCTTAATACTAGAGGACACTAATTTCCGATATTCACCCGGCATAAAAAAAATTATTTTTTTCAAAATTTTATTACTATTTTATAACTACATTTGTTTCTTAAGATGCAGTCTATGATTATAAATATTTTCTCGTATTTGAAAACACATAAAAACACACAAGTACCTTGGTGGGATTCGAACTCGGGACCTCTGGATCGTGAGCCAACTGTCTTACGTGGTAGACCACTTTTTAATTTGATATAAGTGTTATATATAATCTACACATGTCATAACCAGCGCAAATATATAATTTTTCAAAAATTATCTTAAGAAACAAATTCAGTTTAAAAAGAGCGAAAAACAGTAATAAAATTTTGAATTGGACATATGATATAATATTTCTTAATGTCGGGTGAATGTCAGAAACCAGTGCCGGGTTATTACGAAATTTTGTGTTCGTAAATATATTTATAAATCCTTACAAGGGCCTTATTAGATAAAAATAAGGAAACCTTTCTTATAATGGAATCCCTAATAAATAATGATCGGGACCTCATTAAGTTAAAATAAGGAAACCTTTCTTATGGCATCCCTAATAACTAATGATCGGGGCCTTATGTTATGTAAGGCCATCCCTAACAAATTTATACACGGGATATTGCACTTATAGAAACGTTCAATGCTTTCTTGCGAATATTTGAATATTACATCGTACCACTTATCTATTAGTGAAGGATAAATAGTGTAAGTACTAAAACATTTAACCCTTACAGTACAGTTTGAAAAGATTTTTAAGTTTGTAGAATAAATGTACTTCAATTTAGAGATGAGGAGGAGATAAGGAGTGGGAGTCTTTCAGAATTTATGAGAAATTTTGATGGATAGAAATCGAGCTGACTCGAAATCCCCCTGTATGTAACATAAAGGTTAAAATTGGGCGAAAACCGCGGATATTTTCTTGTGAGTAAAAAAGGAACGTACTAACGTATTGTCACTCATCAACTGAAAAATGAGTATTGAAAACGGACAACTTACTTCGTCCTCATCTTTGTAAGTAAGAAAGGAACGTATTAACGTGTTGTCACTCATCGATTGAAAAACGAGTATTAAAAACGGACAATCTACTCAAAAATACTCATACGCATACTCGCATATACTCATCATGTTCTTTCGCAGTAGACTGCGCGTGCTTGAGAGTGCAAGAAACGGACACAAAAATGATAAAACGGGTTAAAAACGGGCTAAAAACGATCTATATGAGGTGTAAAAGCTGTGAAATATTTTTGTAAGGGAGTTCATTATCAGTCCTCAGTGTCTTGACGTGTTTACCGGTCTCGTTAACAATCCTTTTAAGAACATTCTGAAAACATCCAATTACTTTGATCTTGTAAAGAAAATACAACTTACGGAAGTGTGTCATCCTTGAATATCAGAAAATAGCTTGAATTATCTATTAAATTCTTCATGAGACTACATAAACCAGCGTGTACGAGTTCCCCGGCTTCACTGGTCTACGTTTTACTAAACAATTGCCTGTGTGTTTTTCCTAAAACCTAAAACATACGTCTCGCAGTAAGGATCCTTTTCTTAGATTTTTGCACCACAAAGAATCTTTCTGATCTGTCTGAAATTCTGATGAATAAGCCATTATTATGTGCCATTCCTGGAGCTGTCCATTCGAAATTCCTGGACCTCCTCTTCTGCTGATTCCCACGAAAGTTTATTTTGAAACCATTTTACGAAACTTTATTTGGTAAAAATATAATTAACGACAAATGCAAGTCAGGCGCGGTAACAAACATTTTGGCTCTTTTTTTGAGCCATCTTTAGGGTTTATTGCTGGAGGCGATGGTAATATATTTCTGCTCGACCTGAGGTAGAAGACTCTTTTCTTAAAGATATGTCGTATTATGCGAGCTGAAAAGCACGAATAAAGTGGACATAGTTTCCACTCAAGATCGGCAGTAGTCATAGAGTAAAAATTACATAAAGTCGCACGAATCGGAAAGTTTCATCTCGAACCGCTACACGTACTTGACACATTTTATACTCACTATAATTATTTCCAATTCGTGCGACTTTATGTAATTTTTATAACTCTGTGACTACTGCCGATTTTTAGTGGAAATTATGTCCACTTTGTTGATGCTTCTCAGCTCGCATAATACATCTCTTTAAGGAAGAAGTTTCCCACCTCAGGTCAAGCAGAAATATATTACCATCGCCTCCAATAAACACTGAAGGTGGTTCAAAAGAAGAACCGAAACGTTTGTTACTTCTAAAATACATATTTATTTTTTTCTTTTTTATTTGTGTACCACTTACCGCGCCTGACTTGCATTTGCCGTTAATTATATTTTTTGACATTTTACGAGACCAACCACATATTGTTATTTGGAAAAGTTTTTCCACGCGTTCTCCTACTGCAATTACACTGTCATCCTTCAAAAGAAGACATTTTTCGCTGTTAAATTTTAATAAGAAACCCTTATCAAGTGCTGCACTCATTGAGAAAAGATTGAATTTCAAGTTTGAAACAAGATAAATATTTTCAAGATACTTGCAAACTCAACGTTCGGAGTCGTAGGCTTGAATATATTATAAATGTTTCTTGTTTCACTGTTATTTTTGATATTCCGTAGCCAATTCGCATCAGAAATCGCATCAGAATTCGCATTAAAATTTCAAATCAACAAATTTGCTCTCGTCGCCTAACATATTGTTTGTCGCTCCGGAGTCCAAAAACCATCTGTATATACCTACTGTTTACTAAAGTCTGATGAAAACAGAGAACTAACAAGCGTATCAATATGTGACTTAAACTCTCACCTTATTTACTCGAGTTTGACGAACAGTCACACTTCTAGTGCTCAATCTTTTCACACTTGAAACACCTTTTTTTACCCTTTCCAGAGTCTTTCCTGTTCCGTGCTGCACCTCGCCCCTGAGTCGCACCTTGCCAGCGCACTGCTCTCATGTTTTTCTTGCGAGTTTCTTCTTGTTTCTTTTATAACCACCTTGGCCATTCAATTTAAAAGAATACATTGATTCTGCGCTGTCGATTTTTACGCCGTGGCGAAATGGTCATAAGATAATAAAAGCGTTATTAAAATCTCATTATGACTAATGACCATGTTGTCCAAAATATTCTGCCGGAGCGCCTTCAATCTATGATAAAATGTCTTGTATCTTCGAAACATAAACTGTAATGTTATCAGCAGATTTTTAATAAAGGAGAACCACTGCAACAAATGCGACAATTGTAACAATAATCTTTTGCGTTACTCCATCGTTTCTTCCCCACTCTTTAATCTTTTTTGGCACGTACCTCGATAGCCGCTGCTTCTTCTACTGCGGGCATCTCCGGTTTTGTTCTTATAGTGTCCACGATAAGACTTTACTTGTAAAAATAATGCGTACCTGAAACTTCCACGCAATTCCTCAATTTTCCACGCAAAGTTTTATAATCTTGACTTGCTTGATTTCCATTTTTATTCAGATAATTTTGCACTTTTGCACAAGACGGGCAAACCTGCAAAAACGTCGTCGCCTTTTGAGTATTAAACAAGTACGAACAACTTGTCTTGATACAGCAACTTAATACAAAAATAATTTATTTTGCGCAATTAACCTGTCTGTGTCTGAACCCCTAATTTGTTAATTCGGATTAAATAAGTAAAATGAGTCTCCATGCAAAAGAAAAACTCCGTTTTATTCAGTACATGTGACTGCATGATATAAGCTGCTTGATAGTTGGTTAAAGAAGGAGTATCACACTTTACCTTACGAATCTATTCTCTCACGCATGCTGACGTAATTCAGTCACACATTGGCTCGCACGAGACAGAATCAAAGTTCAATCATTTGTTATCTGATAGGATACAATATTAGTCGTAAAGTGAAGATTTGAATCCAAAGTGCATTTTAGGCATGGTCAAGCATGGCCGTGGAATTGTTATAGTATAGAATCTTTTTCTCGAAATGGAACAGAACTAATATGACGAATCAACGGAATTATGAATCAACTTCAGTACAAAAATCCTTTTCTAATTTCATAATTTTTTTTGTCCCAATACTTGAAATCGCCGCCGAATTTTTGACAGGTCGGTACGATCAAACGAAAAGAATACCTTAGACTCAACGTGTCCACTGCGTTATACGAAGTAAAAATTATAAATTAATTGTTAAAAATTACTCATTTTCGAATAATTATACTGAGCACAAAATAATAAAATAATAAGTAATATGTTCTTAAATAAATGTACTTATTGAATTAAATTTCCTCATAAATCTATTTTTTTCGCCTTTCCCACACTTCATCGCAATTGTCGTGTGCTATGCCGAGATTTTCATCATGATTTAGAAAAAAAATTTTAACGGCGTGTACGGAAGGTACAATTCACTCATTTTATTTGTCAATGAGTAACATCAATCACTAAAAAAAAGTATATCTAAATTAATTCAGAATTGTTTGAAACGTGTTTTTAACTTGAGACCGGCGTTATTTTTCTGACTACAAATTTAACGAATAATGCCGACACCTGGCGCGGCCTGGGTCAATGGCTGCCAGGGCTCTAAGTTTTGACAAAATTACCTTAATTAATTGGGCGCCAGTTAGTTTTATGAGAACTAACAAACTCATATCCCGTATCTAATTCTCCTAATATTCGGTAATCGGCTAGCGATTTCAAGCTTTAATCATGAGACAACACAAGGGGAGTTCCGTCGGGAGACCCAAGGAATATTGTGGAAGTCAAAAGAAATCAGAGAGATAATCAAGCGATATATGAGTGTATTGAAATAATTTGACTTACGTTACAATTACGCCGCTATTCGTCACAAAACGGCCCACACAACTCGTTCACGATCATTAGACGTACGCCGTCTACACAAGTATATTAACCAATTCATATCGTCGAATCTACTCGTAACAATGATTCTTAACCGGCAAACAACTGATCGTTATACATTATCGGATTACATTATAATTTACGCAGGACTGATCCCGCCGAAGGCCGACGGAAGAGTCGCCGAGATCTCTCGGTCGTTCCGCTATTACGCGCCCACCTCCTTCGATCCTACCAATCGTTGCGGATCGATATATTTCGTCACATGCGGCTACGCTATTGGCTCTCTGTCTCGACGGTTTACAGGGTTCGGCGCTCGTGCCGCACGGGCAACAGAGAATGTACAGTCGGTATTTCATAAATTTTGTCGGATCGATTGTTACATCGAGCATCGATGTCGAGGGAAAGGATTTAAACATCGAGTGTCGATGTCGAGGAAAGGGTTTTAATTTTCCTGTCACAAACTACACTTTTGTGAGTCAAATATTACTACTGCCTCACAAAAAAATCTATAAAAAATTCTCAAAAATTCTGCGCAACTTCGGACCAGTCTTAAAATTTTTCTAATACTTCCTATAATATTCCCTATAAACAAAAAAATAAAAAATGGGGTTTTCGAGATATTTAAATTTGTGTGTTTTTTTACTTTATTAGTTTAAAATTATTATTATAAATATTTGGAGTAATTTTTTTTTAAAACTATGATCTAAATAGTGTATTTTATGTTCAATGAATTTTTTTCTTAGACGTTGTCTAATAGGCGAAAAAATTCATTAAAAATTTTTCAGTCCTTATTTTGCGCAGGCTCTATTTCGGAAACGCTACATTTATTATAGAATCGATCTTACAGGAGTATAATACTCCTAAAGACCTGTTAAAAAACGACCAACCATCAAAAATAAAAAGGTCGAAGTTTGACCCCTTGCGAATTGGCGTGGAATGACCCATATGCACTACGGAAAGGTAAACACCCGCGAATCTAGCGCCGATCATGTTGCCACACTTTCCGTCTAGCGGCTCGAGTCAAAGGGAGCCGCCGCGCTGAAGATCGTGGGGACGCCGTCGCCACCGCGGTCACCACTCATCCGCGTCTCACCAATCGAAGCGACCAATAAGGGAACTTTCTCGGCGGAACGGTGGCGGCGGGGGAGATCGCGACGGCTGAAAACATTCATTCTGCCCGCAGCCATAGAGCAGTACGCACCACGAGTCAGTATCTAAAATTGTGTCCGAGCAAACGCGACTCTGTCGCGCGACAAAAGTCGATCGTGTGCGAATTTGTATCCTTATTTGGCGCATGTGCAAATTACATGTAATCTTACGAAAAAAACAAAAATAATGTATATTTTTATTTTTTTACTTTAGTTAAGTACTTGTTGGCTTTTGGCGCCCCCCTGACACCGGCGCCCGGGGCCTAGGCTCCTTTCGTCCCCCCCCCCTTTACACGGGGCTGATAAATGTTTATGTTTTTTGTTTTTAAAAGAGTATGAACATTTGTTTTTTATTTGTAAGAGAGTATGAACATTTGTTTTGTTTGTAAAAAAAGAACATTTATGTCTTTTGTTTGTAAAATGTTATTTTTGATCAAAGAAAACATGTCAAAAATAAGTTTTTCTTCCAGAAAATAATATTTCAATAGTGGGTAGTTCGGATATCTTGTCTGTCCTGTAAAATCCTGAACAGTGTGATAAAAAATGTATAAAATAAAATATATTTTCAACTTTTGTAACATTTTGTTACTTCTTGAATGAATAAATCTAGTTTTTGTGTGTGACCCATAATGCCCCAGTGACAGACCCATGGTGCCCCGGGTTTGAGACACTTTGGGTCATTTCTCAAAAAATGTGTTTTAATTTTTTTCTTAAAAACTAGTCAATATTTGCTAAATACGCTAAATAAATTTTAAAAAATATATAGTGCTTTAATTATTTTAAAAAATGAGACAAAAAATTTTATATTTAAAAGTATTTTTCAGAGTTTGAATTTTTGTGGCTCATGGTGCCTCGGTCTCCCCTACTTAATTGCTCATTGAAAGAAATATTTAAAACTCGATCATTTGTCTATATACCACGGTATTTATTTTTGCAGGTATGGTGCTCCTGGTTCACAATTAGTCACCGAGATGTTTAAAGTGGACTGGAACACATATTTGGCTAGTCGGAGGAACGTTATTGTCGCACAGATCGATGGCAGAGGAAGCGGAGGACAAGGCTATAAATTGCTTCACGAGGTTTATTACAGACTAGGTTCTGTAGAAGTGGCTGACCAACTTGAAGTTACAGAGTAAGCAAGATATTAACAGATATATCAAGATATATCTGTTTGTTTTTTAAAATATATTTGTCTAAAGAAAGATATTTTATTTTTATATTTATTAAGATATATTTGTAAAGATGTTAATAATAATTAATTCTTTAGCTTTCGCGATATTATATATAAGGCATAAACATACAAAATTTCGGTAGAATATATAAAATATGTCTTTATTCTTAATAAAATTATAATTAGAGATCAAGTTCAATATGCACTTGAAAATCCGAGTCAAATAAAATAATAAAGTTTTATTTTTTAGAATTCAAATAATATTCATAAGAAATAATATTTCATACATTGTACTTGCAAAGTAATCGGTCCCGATAGTTCATTTCAAACTCCTTAAATGAGTATCTGCAAGATTCAAAATGTACTCATAAGTAGTTTCTATCATAAAAAAAAACGAATCTTTTTAGTAGGGGAACTGTGCCTAATATTAGAGTTCTTATAATAAGAGTTAGGACACCGTTATAGCTTTGTCTTACTTCCACTAACTTCTTCTTGGCTATAAATGGCGGACTGGTGGACCAGTTATAACTTTGTCTCATTCCCACTTATAGCTTTGTCTTACTTTCACTGACTTGGCTAAAACATATGGCGGACTAATAAAAAATCGTCACCACATTGGCTTAACTCTTATTATAGAAACTTTATCTAATATCGCCCTTGTTTCTAATTCCGCACCCTACGATATTGGCTACGTTTACACCCAGCGACCTGATCGCGGCCTGACCTATATTGTGACCTGAAGTAGGTCTAGTCATCATTCGTTTACACCAAAAGAAACCTAAAAATTGACGGGATCGTATTTGGGATCGCCCTGAATTGCAGCAAATCCGAACAAGCAAATATAGCTTTTAGGACGCGTCGCGCTTGATTGCGCGTTTACATCGCAAATGATAACGGCCTATTTCAAGTCGGGTCACTAAAATACGTGGCCTGACCTGAAGCCAGGTCCGGTCGCCTATCAACTGTTTACAGCAGGCGGGCTAAATAATTTAGGTCGAATTTGAGGTACAGGCCGCTGCCTAATTTCAGGGTGTAAACGTAGCCATTGAGACTGTTACATGTTGCATTCTGTCAGTGAGCAGTGGAAGCTGTTGAACAACGCCGCTTTGGACGATCTTTTGTTTTACTTCAATTAGTATTGTGATATAAAAAGTATCATGGCAGTTCATAGTTTTAACGAGGTTTCGTAATTTCGCAAGAGGTATCTTCCGTTATTAATACGGCAAAAAAATATGTACTAAGAACGAATTTCTATCATGAAAACATGTGATATTGGCTAAGTTTACACCCTGAATTTAGGCCGCGGCCTATACCTCAAATTCGACCTAAATTATTTAGGCCGTCTGCTGTAAACATTTGATAGGCGGCTGAAACTAGCTTCAGGTCAGACTTTAGGTTGAATTTGAGGTATAGGCCGCGGCCTAAATGTCCCGGTGTACCCGTGCCCATTGTGTCTAATTTTATTCTTAAATTACAAATGTTTGTTGCTAACCATTATGCTTTAATCAGTTATGTATCTTCCTTGTGGTATTCCTAATTCCACCCTCTAAGAATATTCATTATACCACCCGTTTTTCCTAACTGATCTGCCTCTAGAATATCTCTGAAGCTGCCTCAGCCTCCTGTCTATTGAGTAACAAGATCTTTTTCTGAGAGTAAATCGGCCAAGCAAGACCATATCACCCCATCCTATAGTCCATGAAATTTCATGGGTTTTCTTAATCTTCTTTCTTTTAAAAATTAAAAGAGGATATCTTTATCAAATTAAACCTTATGTGCCCTATATTGAGTTGTTTCTATTTTCAGCATTGTGTGTCATAATTGTACTTTTAACAAAAATATGTAAGGGTGCGATATTAGGAACACTTTTTTTTATGTCGAAAAATGCTACTTTTTTGTTTTTCTTCAAAAAAGATAGATAAAGTAAATGTTGAACATATTTATGTCATAGAGATCATATTATGATAATTATATAATAAAATGACGCTGTTTAGTTATATTCTTATAGGAGTTTTTAGTCAAGATTTTGGTTTTTAAAAATGGGGTGCGATATTACACAGTTCCCCTACTCGAGCTCTAGAAATTTATTTTAAATTTTTAATCATATTTTTATTATATTTAATTTTAACTATTGATAATCTAATATTTGTAATTAACAAAAAATAATATGTGTATTAACCTAATTGTCGTTTTATACAAACAATTTGATTAGAAGAAACGTGAAATTTGTAATAAAATTCTCGTAAAAGATTTGAACATATTTGATTCAAATCTACTTGGAAGTATATTTGTTTTCCGAAGTACGCACGAAGGGTTCGAATCCATTTCGTTCAGATTCAAATCTGTTTAAAAGTACTTTTAGTTTTTCAAAGTAATTATAAAGAGTTCAAAACTACGTCAATAGATTCGATTATAAAATGCTTATCATAAGATGCTTAAAAAAAATCCATTGATTATAATTGTCCAGATACTTACGGGACTCACTACATTTCGTGGATAAACGAAGAGTCGCCGTATGGGGATGGAGCTACGGCGGTTTCGTCGCTGCTCTCGTTTTGGCTCATCCGGAACAAAAGGTGTTTCAGTGCGGCATAAGCGTCGCGCCTATTGTCTCCTGGAAGCTTTACGGTACTGTTCGCTAGATCATTGTGTTCTTGAAAATATAGTCGAATCTTCTCCTTAACCATCTTATTCTTAACATACTTTGTAAAGAAATTTTAATAATATTGACGTGGATTAAGCTTCAAAAATATTCTAAACACTGGAAGTAGCAAAAACATATTTGCAGCTATTAATTCTTTAATATTTTTATAGAACATGCGCGCGCACGCACACACACAAACGCTCTCTCTCCCTCCCTGCTCCTTCTCTCCCTCTCCCTCTGTCCTCTCTCCTCCCACTCGCGTGTATTGGCGCTAGACACTACCATGTCTCTTTAATAAATTCAAAAATCCAACCTAAGTGGTAGCTCTATTTCTCCTTCACAAAATTATGTTACCTAACTCAACTCAAGTGACATGTATTTCAAAAAAAGATGTGAAATCTTTAAATTAAATTGCGCCAATTGCAAAGAGAATATGTATATTACTTTGAAAAATAATTGGTTATGCAACTACTTTTAAAAAAAAACTTGCACATTCCTTCCTCATAGTTTTTAAGTGTGCAAGTAGAAACTTGCACATTGCTTCCTTATAATTTTTAAGTGTACAAATTATAAATTTGAACATTACTTTCTCACAATTTTCAAGTATGCAAATTATAAATTTGCACGTTGTTTAATCAACATTTTATTTCGCTCATAAAGCTTCCTCTATACGGAAGCCTTTTTGGCTCAACTTCCGAATAGCCCCTACCTCCGAATTTGATGAAACTTGCAGGAGTTGTTGACTATTAGAGGACATGTTCATACCATAAAGGATTTTGTACGGAAACAAGTAGGAACGGAGAAATTAGCGTCAAAAATTCGAAATTTGGTAAATGTCTACAATTAGAGCCCCAATCAGAGAAATCAATTGAAAAGAGGTAAATTCTATGTATTTTTGCTCCTCGAATCCAAAACTGTTGATAAAATTTGGGGGTCGCTTGTATATTTTAAGATATCGTTAAGAAAATGAGAAAAAAACACTACATAGGTTAGATGACGCGCTTTAAAAGTATTTAACTGTTTAAGGTTTTTTTGGGCACGCATGGGGGGGTGCCTAACCCACACCGCCAGGTGCACGGGGGGGGAGGGTGCGGGGGTGGGCAGAACCCCCTTCCGGCCCATACATGTACTTTGATATATTTCACAGTTTTCATTTTCTTAACGATATCTTAAGAAATACAAGCGACCCTCAAATTTTATCAACAATTTTGGATTCGAGGAGCAAAAATACATAAAATTTACCTTTTTTTAATTAATTTCTCGTTGGGGTTCTAGTTGTAGACATTTACCAAATTTTGAATTTTTGATGCCAATTTCTTCGTTCCTATTTGTTTCCGTACAAAATCCTTTATGGTATAAACGTGTCCTCTAATAGTCAACAATTCCTGCAAGTTTCATCAAATTCGGAGGTAGGGGCTATTCGGAAGTCTTACTGCCTTTTTTTACGTATTATTATTAGTAGATATTTATTAATTTGGTTTCCTCATAGAGGAAACTTTATGAGCAAAATAAAATGTTGATTAAGCAACGTGCAAATTTATAATTTGCATACTTGAAAATTGAATGTAATAAGAAAGTAATGTTCAAATTTATAATTTGTACACTTAAAAATTATAAGGAAGCAATGTGCAAGTTTCTACTTGCACACTTTTTTATTGTGATAATCTTTATTGCGACTAATATTTGTTATACTATTACAATAGTATTTTATTTCTACTTTAAAATAATTTGTTAAATATATAAAAATTGCTTTTATTAATAAAATTAGAAAATAATAAATTTCCTTAATTGGCTTAATTGTCTGGATTTTCTCAATATTTGAAATATCGGTATATTTTTAATTGTTCGAGAGCACGCGGTAGCGCGAGATAGCGCGAGATAAAAGACGACCACAAAAAAAACAGCAAGAAATACAATACAATAAAACAGAGTCTATTTAGTATATACAACTATTTACAGGATTGTTTAGAGCCGTGAGTGATAGCGCGCACTGAATCTATCACAGCAAGCAAGGTGACTAGCGGGTGCGAAATCGAAAGCGAATTGCAAGTCGAATTAAGCGGTTTGTACGAGCGGTGCTTCTATGCGAGTGAACTTCGACAAAAAGAGAGCCCTCGGTACAGCGGCAAACCTTTTATTAATTCCGAGTCGAGACTCTCTCCGGGCTAATAACCAATAGTTTTAAATAGCGAAGGTTGTTTAAGGACTCAAGTGCGTGATTGGTCGCCACAGGCCGCGCGCGGAAACATACGCGCTTGGCACGCGCGGAGCTCAGATATCGAGAGAGTGATTGGTTATCGGCAGCTCACGTCATCGCACCTACGTCACAATTGTCGGTCGGCGATCCGAAAAGATCGTTGCCTGTTTGCGAGCACAATGTTTACAGCATGAATCTTTTGCTTGGTGGCCGTGACTTTGTTATTGATAACAAATGTTAGAGAATTTTCTAGAATGCGAATACCGAAAGATCCATGCTATAACTTGGCACAGGATACGCTTTTGAAGCGAAATATTTAGACGAATATTTTATAGAAAGCGTGTTTGCGCTGACATGCAACCGAAAGCGATTTTCGTGATACGGATTATCACGATCTCAAACATTAATTCTATTATATTCTTCAGTCTTTTCTACCCCTATTTCATATATAATTCTTTAAAATTTGGTTGATTAGACCAAACTTTATAAGGCTTCTATGTATTGTCACGACTTTTTTGCACTCCCGGACCGCTCCGGGACGTGTGCCGGATCAAAAGGACTTAGGAGAGCGGGATGGTAGGCCTCTCCAGTGATTTCCTCGCACCTCCGATACTCCACGAAATATTCCGAATGTTGGGCGCCAGACGCGTACATTCGCGTCCACGAAATCGCGAAAACCTAAACGAGACGCAAAACGAAGTGTGGAGGTGCGTGGAATCGGCTAGCTTGACCTAATCACGGGCGGGGTTAATGAAGGGCAGCGCGATATTCGGCGGGGTGACACGTTAATTTCATACTCAGTCAGATAACAAAGAAAATAACATTTATTGAGTACTGGTTGTCGAGAAAATAATAACGTTTATCCATCCGGCTTCGATCAAACACAAGATAAATTCGAGAAATAAATCAAGAATAGCCGGTGGCGGGGTGTCGGGATTCATCTAACAGAAATAATAGTAATGCGGACGCGAGACACCCACGGAGGATTAATTGAGTCTCTAATAAACACGCTGAAGGCTCTATTCTCAAACAATTAATAATTCAAGTCGAAAACCGTACGAAAACTCTGTCGCAATGATATATTAACCTAACGCGAGTGATTTTGCTCGGGCGCAACGGGGAGGCGCCGAGTCATTTAACCAGGCAAAGAATACGATAACTAATGCAAAATACGGGATTAATGCGGTTCTCCAATGAGGCGGAATACCGGTCAACGCGAAATACTAGAGTCGCGATATCGCTAATAACCACGGAACGCCATGAAGAACTACGCAAGTAACATCTAAACGCACGAAACGTGTGAACGCCGGTAATTTCTTAACAAGAGTACAAGTCTAACATAATTAATCAATCGGCGGGAACGACATTCGACCGCGATTAACAATGCCATCGATGTCCCAACGTAAAATTCGAGGTTGTCGCTAGCAGGGACGCCATAGGACGTACGCAAGTAATACCGGACGCAACGTTTCTCAACGCGAGAGCACAATTATTAACCCGTAATAACGAGATCCGAACACAAATCGATACGCTAACACCGACGCTCGAACACAAGAATTTCCCGACGCGAAGAAACGGTAACGCAATTGACGAAGTACCGGCCCGTATGCGGCCGTACACCAAGGTCGCGAGAACAACGCAACATACTCGCGATATCGAACTCATTAACGCCTATCGCGATCTCCAGGGATTCGCCATAACGCTTGTACCACGGTTCCGCGGCCACGATACCATCCCGAGGCCCTTCGCTCTCGTTATCGATCGCGAAATTACACTCGATCTTAACATACGTTATCCCGAGCGAGAGCGTGCACCGGAGGGCGGTGTCGTGGTTTTACATATCGCGATTTACGGGCAACCTCACCGGTGATACGCCTCCTCCTGGGCTCCTCGCCGTCGCCTTCCACCAACGATCCTCGATCCTCCAGACAAATATCGAAATACCCGACTCGGGGTGGCTATCGCGTATCTTACGAAACGTATCTCGCCGACGGACGACCAGAGAGTGAAACGCTAAACCCGCTCGATTGCGGAATCAATACGGTACCCCTTCCTGAGGGGCGCGCGAGCCAATCGGGCGCGAGCTTGCAAGCCCGCGGTGTCCCGGCGCAGTGCTGTCGATACGAGATCCTTCGGGGGCGGGCAACGGTCCCTCGGCGGCGTACAACTCCTCAAATTTTGTCCTTAGCGGCGGACGGAACTTCGCTCGTGCCGGTGTGCCTCCGGTTTGACCCTGGGGCGGTGGCCAGCCACCCCGTGGGTCGGTGTTTTGTGGAGATCATTTGCTGAAGCCGGGTTTTTACCCAGGCGTCTGGGGCCCCGCTATTGGCGGCCTCGTCCGTCGCTGCCTCACGTGCCGCACGCCTGCCGCGTTGCTCTCGCCAGCCCGTGATCTCTGCTGCTTCCGTGTTTGCCACCCCTCCTCGGTTATCAATCGTCCTTGATTTCCTTCGCCGATTACTCCCTCAAAGGTTTGCCGTGGTGTGGGTGAGGTGCCGCGCGTATTACATTGCATAAAAACAAAAGAAAGTAATCAGAATGCGGAAACGCGATTAACTACGACCCCTGGAGATCTCGCCGTTGCCTCCCTGGTCCGTCCCTGGGCGTGAAATTCCGCGTCTTGTGACGGCGGCGGGGCGCCGCGACGATGCGGCGAGCCGCAACGTCACAGTATATATGGATTCTTCGAAATTTCAAACGTCTGTAACTCAAGAACTGATTATCCAAATCTTAAAAAATTATATATGAAATAGGGGTAGAAAAGACTGAACAATATAATAAAATTAGAAATAGATCGATATCTCAAATATTGAGAAAGCTACAGCGTAAAACACACTTTTCTAAAAAATGAAAATCCCCTTAAAACCCATACCAGTCGACAGATTTTAATAAAATTAGAGGAGAACATACTTTCTATGATACTCTATTTGTGTGAAAAATTTTAACTCGGTATCTAAGAAATTGTAGAAGTAGATGCGTGTACAAAAAATCCGTACACACACACACACACACACGCGCGCGCGCACACACAAACGCACGCACGCACGCACGCACACACACACATACTTCCGGACATTTTCTACTAATATGATTTCTCGACATTTTGGAACATTCTAAACCTATTTCCATCAAAATCTTGAAAAAAATTTTTTTCATCATTACAAAGCTTTTTCTATAAGGAAGCAATAAAACCCAAGTGGTATCTTTGTGTTTCTATTCAATAAGGGTCTTCCTACTATTCCAACCCAAGTGGTAATAGCTTCTTAATTCTCCTTAACAAATTTTTAATATTACAATTAAAGAATAATTTTAATCACAAAGTATTAAAGAAGTAACAGTAGAAAATAAAAATATTTAAATAAAATAAAATAAATAAATTTTTCTTTTAAAAAAACTTGGTGCTTCTTTTTACTCCTGTCGCATTCTTCCCTAAATTATGTTTATTGTTTTTTTATTCAATCAAAAATCTTAGTACTAATGAATAAATAAAGTAATCGCTCGTATATGTCAAAATACAATGGGAATAAAGGCCAACAATCGAGCATAACAAAGGATGTCAAATCAATAGTTCATTTAATAATATATACATATGACGGGACGTTTCGAACACACAGTGTCTTCTTCAGCCGATAAATACGAATAATTACATGGAGTCGCGCAATAAGCAAAGTATCAAATAATCAAAAAAATAATAAATAAGGAGGTAAAACAGTCAAAGACGAGCAAGAATTTTTCTCGATGGTAAATGACAAAGCCATCCGGAGTCACATCTTACATGAGAGCATTCGACTAAAATGTAACATTGTGTACATATATAAATATCTTTAGAGTCTATTGTGAAATGTAAAATTGTATATATATGAGTATCTGTAGAGTTAATTCGCAAGTCTGCAGTCAAAGGTAAATCCATGATTTATTCTTTGTTGGATGGCGAAAACGAACCAAGTCAGTTGTTGAAAGCGTTAAATCTTAGGTCAATCAGCGGTGTGGTCAAGTTTATAATACGTTAATTACAGAATTAAGTCGTGGTCCGATGTCTCGCGCTCTCACGGTCGATGTTATCTCCTTTGTGTCTCAAAAACTAATATTATTAAATAAACTATTGATTTGACATTCTTTGTTATGCTCGATTGTTGGCCTTTATTCCCATTGTACTTAAAGGAAACTACCACAACTGTCCGGCTCCGATTTGAATTTCCTTTAAGTATGTTGTTAAACACAAAAATCCAACAGACACGTATTTTTTTATAGGGGCTCTAATTCATCTTTGTTCGGTAGTTCTTTAAATTTATTTTCGGTATAATCGGTTTAGCGGATTTCGCTCTGACCGATTCTCCTCGCGACTACCGCGCTCGTTGACGCGAGCTCCGCGTCGAGCTGCCGTTCGGGTCCGTCCGGCGCGCCTCGGGTAGGTTCGTTATCCCGCCGGGCCCGGCTCTCTGCAGATCAGATTCGTCTCGCTACCGCACCGGTTCGCACGTGTTCGGACCGGCTGCTATTATTCTAAGTTATTCGCATTGTATTTGGTTCTGTTCGGGACTCGTGTGTGTGTGTAATTAGTATTAAAACAGACAATTCAGAGAGATAGTGTGATTTGTTTCTCGACCCGCTTGATCGCGAGAAAACGCCGTAGATCAATCGCGGGAGCGCAACCAGGCGCTACATATTTTACAATCTTTAGGGGGTGAAACACTCCTTCGAAAAAATCGGTTTTTCTCTTTCGGGCCGAATATCTCCGAAACTATAAGAAATAGAAAACTTTTCCAAAATGGAAATTAAATGGCTTTAAAAGTACTTTGAAATAATGACAAAATATTTTTTTTATTTTTTTTATTTTTAAATATACCCCCGTTACCAATACATTTTTTTCAAAATTTTTTATCATTAAATAAAAAGTTATTTTTTTACGAATTCAACCATATATGATAAAGTTATGTTACGATAAACCATTTTTAAGAATTAATTACAAACGCCTCCGTATATACGCTATCCATGCTCATCCGTACTATGTGCGTAAGTAATTATTGTCGAAACAATAAGATATATAAAAAATGTTGTAAGTAAAATTTTTATAGTTTTCTATATGCTAATTGTATATAGGTATGTATATAATATATATTTAGGTTTTCTAAAAATGTAATAATTTTTAAAATACTCCCAGCCTTGTTATTATTTCTTTGACATTTACGTTTTTCTATAAATAAAGATTATAGACAATTTTATTCAAAATTCATTCACTTATAATAAAATTATTTTATAAACATGAATCTTTGAGAAATGAGCAAAAAAATCACTATATATCTATGTCGCAGCGCTACACTTTGTATTTTTCACTCATTATACACATTACAATAATGATATTCGACGAAAAAATGTTTCAAGCATAATGAATTCTTGCACCAAGAACATCTTACTGCAGCTATATTATCACAATCTTCGATATCACATGTTGTTGAACTGTCATACAAACTAAATTGTACTGGATTTTCAAATTCTTCTGGTCTTTCGTTTGTATAACCACTTTTAAACCACGAATATTTAAATAAGTTGTGATATCGTGGGGATGACAATTGATTATGTATCAGAGATTGCAATTTTATTATATTATTTCGTTCATGCAAATTTATATTACTTTCCAATAGTAAAACAGTATTTGAAAACCTTTTAGCAAAATTTTTCCAAATTCTAAATCTATAAACATCTAATGGTTGTATTTTTCCTGTAGTGCCTTTCGGTATTATCATAGTAGTAATAAATTTTCCTGGAGGTGTTAAATCCGAAATGACATTAGGGCAATGCCCAGTCCAGGAATCGATAAGAAGAACGCTACTAGAACCAATGTTTGGAAAATAAGCTTCTTCTAACCACATTTTAAAATGATTTGTAAGAAATATAAATGTTAATTTAATAGCTCTTTTATAACTCTTATTAGATTGTTAAATAAAATATAAAATAGTTATAAACGGAAGTATATACCTGATGTCAGTTTACCAGATTTTGATGCTTTTACAATAACATTTGTTGGTTTAAACAAGTTTTCTTCTACTCTTGGTTCAAATCTACCAGTAACTTCTTTTAATACAATAAATAAAGGTGACAGCAATTTGCCATTACTGGATATTATTGGTTGTACCGTGTATAAATGGGTTGTTGCATAGAGATATAAGAATAGAGTGCGCGAGTCATATGCTAGCACGTAAGAGGCTGCGATATAGGAATAGAAAAAGAACGCTGCATATAGGCCCTTTCTGTCTTTGTCTACGCGTGCATGCGAAACAAAGACAGAAGGGGCCCATGGGCAGCTTTCTCTTTCTATTCTGCGCAGCTTTCTCTTTCTATTCCTATATCGCTTTTTCAGCTCGCTCGCGCACTCTATTCTTATATCTCTATGGGTTGTTGACGATACAGATTGCACGACACGTTCCACTGTCTTTACTTCTTGGTTATCCAATGATCTTCCAGAATAAATTTCCAATTGGAAACCACTTTGATCTGAATTATAAATATTTTCAGATCCAAACTGTTCAATAAGAGGTTTTACTGTTTCCAGAAAATCATTAGCTGTTTTTTGCAAATCAACAAAATCTTCCAATGTTTTTCTAGTGACAAACTTCGTAACTTTTCTTGAAACAATTCGGTGAGACTTCTTGAATCTTGCTATCCAACTGGGAGATGCTTTAAATATAGGATTTAAATTTTCTATTTCTTTTTGAGCTTGTAAAGCCCATCTTTTTAGATCAATATCATGAACCATAAATCCTGATTCAACAGCTGCAGTAAATTTATCATGTGTAACTTGGGAGATGTAAGAAAAATTTATCTGTACGACTTCCACCTGATTCTATTTCCCATTGCCTTAACTGGCGTTCAGATGAAACTCTTTTAAAATGGTGTTGCACTAATTTTAGAGAACGATTCTTTTATCTTGCCGTCATTTCTTGCATTAGTGTCCCAATTTCACCAATACTCAACAGCTCGTCTTTTATAAAAACTGTCAAAATTTTCATTATTATTTGAACGTTGAGGATGAGAATTTAAATTATCTTCACTCCATGTTTCGTTGCCATCTTCAATTATTTCAAAAGTATGTAATTTATAAGGTTTTTGATGATAACCGAGATATTTTTCTTCCGTTACTTTCAACTCATTATAATGAAAAATGCCATCCAGCAATAATTTTTGTATGTTTTCTTTTAATTCTACTTCTGCTTCAGTTACTGGCGTTTCTGTTACATATATTGAATTTATTGACACCAATAAAAGTCTAACAACATTAAGCGGATTGATAATCATTTCTAAAGATGTTAAACTTTGTTTACTATTATAATATATAAAAACGGTTTAACACATTGCACAGATATGATTATAACAATAAGACTGTACTGACTGTGAATATAAGACTGCTACATGAAACTATTTATACTGTCCAGTACTGTCCACTTATTTTGAATGTACATGTAAAATTATATCTTATCTTATCATACGGTATATAATTCATTTTAAAAATATTATACTTATCTCAAAAGTACATTGAATTGCTAAAAAATGTCATTTTTCAAAAATGTGTGATGTTACGATTCTGATATGAGAAACGTGTGATATGTCACGATTCTGATAAGAGATATCTCATAATTGAAGATGACGAAGAAGCACGGAGTGATAGATAATTTAAATTCTCATCCTCAACGTTCAAATAATAATGCAGATTTTGATAGTTCTTATAAAAGACGAGCTGTTGAGTATTGGCGAAATTGGGGCACTAATGCAAGAAATGACGGCAAGAAAAAGAATTGTTCTCTAAAATTAGTGCAACACCATTTTAAAAGAGTTTCATCTGAACGCCAGTTAAGGCGATGGGAAGAACAAATAGAATCAGGTGGAAGTCGTATTGAGGATATTTTAAAAATTATTACATTTTTAGAAAACCTAAATATGTATTATATACATATATACAATTATAAAGCATATATAAAAAAACTATAAAAATTTTACTTACAACATTTTTTATATATCTTATTGTTTCGACAATAATTACTTACGCACATAGTACGGATGAGCATGGATAGCGTATATACGGAGGCGTTTGTAATTAATTCTTAAAAATGTTTTATCATAACATAACTTTATCATATATTTTTGAATTCGTAAAAAAATAACCTCTTATTTGGTGATAAAAAATTTTTAAAATTTTGAAAAAAATGTATTGGTGGCGGGGATATATTTAAAAATAAAAGAAATAAAAAAATTATTTTGTCATTATTTCAAAGTACTTTTGAAGCCATTTAATTTCCATTTTGGAAAAGTTTTCTATCTCTTATAGTTTCGGAGATATTCGGCCCGAAAAAGAAAAATCGATTTTTTCGAAGGGGGGTTTCACCCCTCAAAGATGAATTAGAGCCCCTATAAAAAAATACGTGTCTGTTGGATTTTTGTGTTTAACAACATACTTAAAGGAAATTTAAATCGGTGCCGGACAGTTGTGGTAGTTCCTTTAGTACTAATGTTTAAATTTTGAAGTCTAGCAACGCCAAGTTTTTTTACAAGAAAAATTTATTTATTTTATTTTAATTAAATATTTTTATTTTGTACTATTACTTCTTTAATTCTTTGTAATTAAAATGATTCTGTCTCGGGGGGGGGGGTGTAAGGCCTCGGTTGCGAGTTGGTCAGTGGTTCGAAGGACCAAAAGAGGTGTGTTGCGTCTCCTCAATGCGAATTAACCGAAATAAACGAACGCGACTCACCTTTCGGTCGGCCGTCATCTCCTGGAGGGATTCGTCCGTCCTTAGCAGGCGCAAGCAGCAAGCGGGCTGTTGGAGTTCGGCAGGGGTGGGTGCGCGTGAAAAGAGTGAACTATTCTGTTTGCTTTTAATATAGAACACTGTATTTGACAGAACAGATATAAACGTGAATGCGAATCTTACAAATCGTTTGAAGTAGTTACGTTCACGGGGATCGCTTTCGCTCTGGAAAAGTCTCACGTGTTGTGCGTGCTCGCTTTGTGCGCGGTCTTGTGCGGATAAGTTGCCTCGTGGCCCCCGGTGGGCCTCGCGGTACAGGCTGCGCAGTCGCGCTGCCGCCCCTTCTTTTTGCGAACGTTCTCGCCAGTGCTTCGCGCCCCGATATGAGCCCGAATTATTTCGGCATTTCCTAACACGGGCTAGACAGAGCAAGCAGGCAGGCAGAAGCAAGCAGAGCAAGCAGGCAGGCAGCAAGCAGAACAAGCAGGCGGAGCGACAAGGCAGCAAGGCAGGCGAGATCACACTCTCGGAGGAGCAAGCACTATTCAGCCTTCTGTAGGTTTAAACGTGCTCGTGTGGATGTGCACGCCGAGACCGTTTTGCGATGAGTGCCTTTCGATGGCGTGACGATGAGTGAGTTCGCGGTCCTGTAATGTGCCGCGAGCGAGCAATTTGTTCTTCCTCTTATGACGGGTGCCCTCAAAGGGTGTGCGAGAGCAGCACCGATTGGTGAGTCGCGAAAATATCGATACCGATCCGAGCGATCTGCCGACGTTTCGTGCGAGTCACCGAAAATATGGTAATGTACCGATAATACTAATACTAACGAAGGTAACTAATATTAACACTAATACTAATAATGACGAAACTATTTACAAAGGCGAGCGCCAAACAGATTCTTTGTAATATTAAAAATTTGTTAAGGAGAATTAAGAAGCTATTACCACTTGAGTTGGAATAGGAAGACCCTTATTGAATAGGAACACAAAAATATCACTTGGGTTTTATTTTTTAAAAGTAGTTGCACAACCAATTACTTAAAAAAGTAATATACATATTCTCTTTGCAATTTCGCAATTTAATTTAAAAATACATCTTTTTTTGAAATACGTGTCACTTGAGTTGAGTTAGGTAAAATAATTTTGTAAAGGAGAAATAAAGCTACCACTTAAATTGGATTTTTGAATTTACAAAATACATTGCGTGTACTTGGCGCCTTTTTTTACCTTTTTTGAAAAAGGTAATTTTGTACTGATATTACGGATTTTGTAGTGTTAAGCAAGGATCGGCAAAAAAATTTCATTTTTTATTTTTTAATTATTCACGAAATTATAAATAACAACAAATTAAATTTCTATTGAATTAGCAAATTAGTAATTAGTCACAAAAAATTATTATTTACATAAAAATTAATAATATTTAGGTAAAAGTGAATTATAGATTACTTAAAGAATTGGTGTAAGTTGTCAGAAAAAAATTTCTAGTTCGTAAAAGTTAATATTTAGGTAAAAATGAATTAATTTCTTTTGCAAATTGGTAATTAGTAGAAATAAATTCTTTATTATTAAAATAATTAATAGTTTATCAAAAATAAATTACTATTTAGTTGAAAATTAATATATATATATATATATATATATATATATATATATATATATATATGTATAATTAGTAGGAAAATAATTACTAATTTTTTCAATAATAAATAAATAGGTAAATTACTTATATTTTAAAAATTATTAATTTGTTGAATATAAATAATTTAAGTATTGCAGTTAAATGATTCACAATTTTGTGTATTTTAGTCTGTAAAACATGAATCTATAAGTTAAAATTGTCGCTCTCAATTAGGAAAAAAGTTATTAAGTACTAAAATTGATAGCTGCGTGGCTAGAATGTCTATCATACTAACATAATGTAGATGTATCATACATGATCATGGGTAGTGACGTAAAAGTGCATGAAATTATAGTAATAATACAGTATAACGACAACCCGTCCTATAATAGACTGGCGCCTTACTTTAATTATGTGCTATTATTTGACTTTGTATGAAAAAGAGACAATTCCTTTAAGAAAAAATATGTAATTTGCAACATGGATCTGCATACTTTTTCTTAAAAGCAACTATGTCTTTTTTCATACTAATTGATTCGTCTCATTATTCTGTGCATAAAAGTATTAAGGTAACATTACCGAAAACTTAATGTTTTACAAAATATTTTGTATTTTATGTCAAAATACTAGAACTTTTAAGCCTAATAATTTCAAAAGTTTTTAATGAAAAAATACTTTATTACAGTGTTTTGAAAAGCTCTCGAGATTAACTACAAGAATATGTATTGAAAAATAGGGATTTTCATTTAAGAAATTAAAGGTGACCTTCACGTGATCTTCAAACGCCTATCCAAGGTCAAACTAATGACACCATCTTATGTGCCCCTTGAAACCGTATAACTTTTGTCTGAAACATTTTTGCTGAAAATGCTTCGTTGAAGAATTATCGAGGTGCGTTTTTTAAAATGGGACACCCTGTATATGTTATATTTTTTATATGTCATATATATCATATAGAATCAATTTTATTAATCAATAAGTGCTCGTAAAATTTTTTTTAATTTCTTGAAGTTGGGACCACGCGTACTTTATTTCTCACATCGAAAACAACTTATGTGTAAAATTTTAGGTCGATTGGGAGCAGAGGTCATTTGGAACTATATCCAATCCTCTTAGAGTCTAATCTTTTTTGTGTGTGAGAAGAACATATTTAATTTAATTATTTTTTTAAATGTTAGTGTTGTGTAGGTGCTGGTAAATAATATTTCGGATGTATGCTTCTTAACACTTTGCTTTATTCGCTGACGCGTACAATATCGGAGAGCACGACAAGGCACGTGTGACTTCGTTCGTGTCTCGTTCGTGTGTGTGCGGAAACGGAAATCCCCGCGCGGTAATCGGCGAGTCCACAACCGACGATCACCGTCCTACGCTACTCATTGGTCGCGCCCGTAGTGGCGCCGCAACTCTAATACGCACAGTTATTTGAACATACGTAGTCACACAACAGTTAGAAATTGCTGAATACGAATATAAAATTTACCAAAATTTATTTTGTTGTTATTGTTTTTGTGAATAATCGAGAGGCCTGTTCGTTTTAGCTGAACATGTTGCACGGTTCATCTTTTCTCTTTTTCTCTTTAACGTGAAAAGAAAAAGAGGAAACACGAGCCGTGCAACCAGTTCAGCAAAACGAACAGGCCAAATGTTTTCAGACACCAAGATATAAAATCAACGTCTATCATAATAAATGGACTCGAATCAATTAATATTTTAACTTGCCTACAATATTAATTACGCTATAGATCACTTTCTCGTTTTCTTCAACTTTTACAAGACAGCAATTTACAAGACATGTACAAGACAGCATATGCATACGTGTGTGATTTTGGATGCTATAATATTATATGACATATTGATGATCACACACACACACACACACACACACACACACACACACACACACACACACACACACACACACACACACCCACACACACACACGCACGCACGCACACGCACACGCACGCGCGCGCGCGCGCGCACACGCACACGCACACGCACACGCACACGCACACGCACACGCACACGCACACACAATCTGTCACATACTACGTTTATGCGAGCGTTACTTCTGTAGTAACTTATATGATAATTTCTCCACGTAAACGAGGGTTCTGTAGTAACTTATGATAATTCATCCTGCGTTTATCGTAAGTTACTATATATATACAGAAGTAACGCTCGCGTAAACATAGTAACGGTCACGACTGTCACTACCTATCTCCAACCGCTGATATTTCGCCTCTTGCGACACCCACATCTTAATTTTGTGGCACTTCAATCTTCGATCTTTGCGTGACGCGACCGAAATTTGGAATTAAACGATCGTATTTAATGATGAGAGATCATAACGTTGCACGATACATATTTCTAGGTTATAACTGACTGTGACAGCGCGCTGAACGCACTGTCTGCATTGAGCGCATACGACGCACATATATGCTGTCTTTTTTTAAACACTCGAGGTATCTTTAAAATGCCATCTATCGATGCAAAAACAACCGTACGGCGACGACGACGTATCTTAATTGTAAAATTGAATATTTCAGACTTTGCGTCGTAATATTTTCGCTCGTAAGGCACGTGGAGAAAAACTAAAAACACTTATTATATAAATCGATCCCAAGCTATCGATCAAGCCTACTTAGAACTTAATCCGTTGACTCGTTATTGAGATCTCGAAATCTCCGGTATTTGCAACTCGTGCGTTCGCGTAAAAGAGTAACGGTGCGGTCTCGCTTTGCGTGTACTTGGCGCGAGACACTACCATGTCTCTTGATAATGTTTATATAATTTTTATAAACTAGAATTATAAATCTACATCTTTTTGCCAAGAGATATAATATAATAATGCGACATTGTTATACAACATTAATAAACATAAATTAATATTTTATATTAGCAATTCGGAGTAGAATATATGTTATTAAATTGTGGAGATATATCTCCATAACTTTGCCTGTTACTAGAGCGCGGACGGAAAACTCACCTATATAAAGTAATAAATAGAAATACCCAAAAATATATATATAGCGCTCAGAACAAAAAACATCAAAAATCGCAAAAAAAAAACAGAAACGCAAAAAAATCAATGAAAATTAGCGTTATCTGAATATTGATGCTAAATCAATATTCGTAATTATGCATTGTCACGTTTTTTTAGTTGGGAATCGCGCCCGAGACGCAAGACGGATCAAAAAAGGAGGTGAGGAGAGAAGGATGATGGGCCTCTCCAAATGGTCTCTCGCACGTTCCGACAATTATACTCAAAATCAGAGTTGAGCGCCAGATCCGTAAGCTCGCGTCCACGAATTTATTCCAAAATCGTGAAAACTCGGAAATAAACACGATAGCGTAATTAGTCAGGCGTGCGAGGGATCGGCCAACTTGACCTAGCGGAGAAGGGCGGGATTGATAATGGGCAGCGCACAAATTTGGCGGGGTGACGGTTAGGGCCGGTCTACAATCAGTCATGTATCGGAGTCGGATGTCGGAACATAGCCGATGGTCCAATGAGAGAATTTCATTTTCGGAAACGAATTTTCCTCATTGGACCATCGGCTACGTTCCGACATCCGACTCCGACATACGAATGAATGTAGACCGTCGTGAGACAGGTTAATTTTACCCTACTGATGACCAGTCATTGCGATAGTAATCCTGCTCAGTATGAGAGGAACCGCAGGTTCGGACATTTGGTTCACGCACTCGGTCGAGCGGCCGGTGTTGCGAAGCTACCATCCGTGGGATTATGCCTGAACGCCTTTAAGGCCGTATCCTCTCTAGTCAAAGGTGGCAATGATATCTCTAGGAGTCTCGTAGTAATCGGTAACAATCTTTATTATAGTTAAGAAACACGGTGAAATCTGATGTCAAGGATCAAGAATTTAGTGAATTGAATGATTGAGTAGCTGAAATTAAATAACGATCTGAACTGAATACTGAATACTAGAATTTGTAGAATTACAGCACTGAATTAATGTGAAATCGAAAATAAGAATTAATGAAACTCTAGATGAAGTCGCAGTAAACGCGTAGTAATATAACTGAATCAAAAGTCATCTGGTATAATCGAACAAAAGACAATTAGAAACTGCATCGAATTAATGTCACATGTCACATGAGAAGAACTTAAACGCGAATTACATATGAAGTAAACATAGTATGACACACAGTCGAATAGAACTTAATACTAGACATAAGATATAATTAGGCGAAAGAAATGCGGCGCCACGCTCGGCGCGCAAACGCGAAATGTTCGAAACCGCAAAAGGGTTCCGTCGCCAGGGTACCATACGCTCGAAGGAGGCGCGGGACTTTAAACACGACGCTGAATATCATGCGACTTATACCGCACCGCTATAACACGCGTGACACTCTCAATCCGACGCACCATAGATCGCTCAATATAACTCGCGATAATTCTAAGTAGGCGAGAACGTCGAACGCGAAATATAACAAAAGGAAAAGCTAAATTTAACACAAGTATTGCACGCGGAGTCTAATACACATACAAATGACACACGCGAGAACACTTCGGACGACGCAAAATATAGTACGCAAAGACACCTAATATAACGCGGGATACCGCACGCGATTACACCAAGTACAACGCAAAATAGAACGCAAAATCGAAAACGCGTATGCGAAAGCAAACGCGAGTACACCGCACGACAGTAATGGCGGATATACGATTCCCGTACTTCGGCCGCTGCCGAAGGCTCGCCTGCATCCACTCATGGTCGCGATCTCCAGGAGCGGTAATCGATGACCCTTTTAGCCGACGAGATTATCTCGGGGCCCCTCGCGTCCAATGCCGACCGCCAACGCTAACACCAAAAATTACACCTTTTCGGCGATGTTCACTAATAAACCGCGTGTCAGACCGAGAACGTGACCTGGAGAGCTGGTTCGTGGCTTCACAAAGAGTTCAAGGCAACCTCACCGGCGCGACGTACGGACTCCTCTCTTGCGCCGCTGCTCTCAATTCTCGAGGCTCAGGCCAGAATTTCGCCAATCTTATACGGTAGCCAAAGTGCGCGGAAACAACGCGACTTTTCACGCCGGAGGACGACCAGGAAGAGATCGAGCGGAATTTGCTCGATAGCGAAATCGCTGGCGCGCCCCACCCAAGAATTGCGCGGCCCTTCTACGCGATAACGCGAGCCAACCAGAGACGGGCTCGCGAGCTCGCGATAACATCCTCGCGCAGTGCCGTCAGCATATCCTGCAGGGGCGTCTGGCGACCTCTCGTTCTCGCAGCGGCCTCCCGGGATTCTTTTTAGCGGTCTGAACTCGCTGGTTCTTCGAGAGTCCTCTCCGGTGACCCTAGGATGGTGGTCAGCCATCTCGGGTCCAGTCATTGAAGTGGAGGTTGGGCGGGGAACTCGTTCATTCCTGGCGCCGGGGGCCCTGCCACAATACGTTCCGCTAGCCGTCGAATCACGCGCAACGCGCGTGTTTTTTCGCGCCCTTCTCGTCTCGCCGCCCGCGAGATGCCGCCAATAATCGCCTCAACGGTCGGCCCTCTCCTCTGGTCTCGAATCCCTCGATTAGCCGCATTCTGATGGAGACGTCCCTGTATGTTCGCTTCGACGAGGTGCAAACCCGCCGTTTGTGACGGCGCGGCGGCGCCGGCCGCGGTGCCGCGGCGCGGCGGCGGAGACGCTGGCTGCCGCGATGCAGCGGAACTGCATAAACGTCACAGCATAAAAACATCCCATTCTCCAATGACTTTGACTTTGACATATGTTGCATATTTGCTTCGCAAAGTACATGGGCTTTCCACGCGTGAAAAGTTGTAAACCCACGTAGCACCTCGTTTCGCGTGGAAAATATGTATGCGTGGAGGCAGTAGCTTCCGCTCCCATAAAAAAATAGGTAGGGTACATATTTTTCGGGCTCCCCCAATTGATTATCACTGTCGGAGTCACAACAATAATTTTTATCAAGAAAGCCAGAAAAAAATATTAAAATTAGGAAGAGCCTCTATTCCGAATAATTACCTTTATGGTTTCTTTTCAACTTGCGAGTCTGATCACCATTTTTAAGTTTCAGATTTATGTTTAGAGAACAAAAATGCATAGAAATTGGGTATTCTTACCCATTATTTTATATAGATGAGTTTTCCGAAGGTTAACCTGCGTTTTTCTATTTTTTTTTGCGATTTTTGATGTTTCTCGTCCCGAGAGCTATTTTTAAGTTTTATATTCATGTTCAGAGGCCAACAATATGTAAAAATTTGGTATTTTTATTTATTTTATATAAGTGGATTTTCCGAAGATTTAGGGGAGGCCGGGGCTAGTTGGTACACGGCAATTGTTGCAAAAGCGACAAAAGATAATATTGCATAAAAAATATAGTATTTTTGCAAAAACATTGCGATAATATTTTAATTAGTTATTTTAGGCTGAGCAGCGTATTTTCACAAACAGAAAATATTTTTAGTTTTGTATAGCCAAAAGTAAAATAAATTAGTGATGTATTTGTATATATAATGTTATGTTTATAAATATTCATATTTCTAAATCTGGTCATCGTATCATAATTCTAACTGTCTTTAAAATCTTTACTTTAAACGTAATAACTTCCAGTTATGTTAATATCTTAAAACATTTTTTTGTTTAATCAAAATATCTAAACATGGAAGGTCGGGGTTGGTTGTGACGGGGTAGGTTGTTATTTTTGTTCTACTTATAATTTTGAGCAACTCCGTCGATGTAACACATAACTTCGGCATAACAGCGGCATATATTTTAATCTTATGTAAGACTTTACCGTTACATCTCTTATTACATATCAGAAACAATCAATACAGAACATCAGTTAAATTATATCTACATTATAATTTTGCACTCAATAATGTAAATGTGATATAACACATATTGTTACTTGTTGTTATTTCTCTTTATTAAATACATATATTATACTTTGAAAACTGGATCTTTCACAACTTAATCCAATACTGTAACAACTTACCTCGTATATGGGGCTGGTTGTTACAAATGTCGCATTATAATTGTTATTGTTGCAACAAAATTAATTATACTATTTAGTTAAAAAAATAATTTTTGTGTTGTATAAGCATGCGACTATTGAAAAATTCGTTTGCGGCTTGTATTCCATTTATTAATTACGTGTAAAAAAATCTTTAAACAAGTGTACCAACTAGCCCTGGTCTCCTCTACCGGACAATGTTATATAAAGATTGTTTAGATCAGTTATATTAAGAACATGATTTTTTGACTATATTACTAAATTCTGTATTACTAAATTTACTTTATCTGATTTTAACGAATGATTATTGACGCAGATTCTGCATATGCCGAAAGATACATGGGATTACCGAACGTGACATCTAATTACAAAGGCTACGCTGAATCCAACGTTTATGACAAAGTAAGGTATCTGCATGATAAGATGTTTTATTTGGTACACGGGACTGCGGATGACAACGTCCAATTTCAACAGTCCATGGCACTTGCTCGTCATCTTGCTAAGGAAGGCATACTCTTTCGACAGCAGGTACTTTGACATTTTTTTGCATAAATATAAAATTTATACTTGTACAAGTGATTTTCTGAAGTGCAAACAAAAAATATTGGATACTACTTGAGATTATTTCTTATCTAAAGGAAAGATGATCGTTTCGAAGGTTAAAAACAAGGCTATTTTTCTCGATTTTTTTTTAGAAACTATACGGCTGATTTATTCTAGGTTTTACACATATATTAACATATATTTTATGTATAAATCAGAATTTTTTTAAGTAGAAATAATGAAAGTTACGGAAGTTATACAAATATTTGCTCAACGTGTCCGAGGTTCCACGGTTCCCATAAAATCTGGACACTCAGTAATCTGAAACAGAAAAATGAAACAGATTCTTAATCTACACATGTTCGGTTATCGTTGGAACTAGAATTATTAAAGACAAACTATTTCTTTAATTATTTCGCATGTAAATTTTTTTTTAATCGTTGAAGAATCGATACTTTTACATTAAAATAAAAGGAAAAAGTTAATAATAAAATCCAAAATTAAGCGACCCAACTGGACAGTTCACATTTATTCTGACTCACAACGTTTCGACCATAATTTGGCCCTTCTCAAGTGAGATATTATAATTATAATAAGTGTGATAAAAAGACCCTCGAAATAAAAATATAAGTAGAAAGGGCTGTAAGGGTCACAACGCGGATCACGGTGCGTTCAGATATAAATGTGATTTATTCCTCGAATTACAAAATTCCAAACGTTTCGACTCCTGTCCGAGCCATCCTCAGTAGTATAATATTAATATCAAAAATATATATTCTCCCTTAACATGGTGAGTTTACTGTTTCAATTTGACAGAAACTTAGTGAGACTAAAAGGTCCAAATCTGTAACGTAATTAAGAGTTACATTTTTGTCTTAAATTAAAATTCTAGAAAAATTCACCAGTTAATCTGGAGAAAAAATACATCGCAGTCAAACCAAATAATAAAAAAATAAGGTAAAGAGAATGATCTGTGCAGAGCGATCTGTAAGACGAGATCCCATCGACACGACGCACAACAAAAGACTGATTCGGTAAACGCACGCAGATAAACGTCTTATAACAAACTTGACAACGTGTAGGTCATAAAGTAATAAATAATATACGGCAGTCGACGATGAATACAAAGGTATATAGTCAGGGATGTATAAAGTCAAATTTGTACAAATAAATATAAAACGTCGGTCAACAGATAAAAATAAAAATTTAAAAAATATAAATCAGCGGTAATAAATACATAAAATTGTAAAAAAGATTGAGAACTTGTGGAAAAGCAAAGCGTCATGGACATGGTTTACATTACAAATAAATATAAAACGTCGGTCAACAGATAAAAATAAAAATTCAAAAAATATAAATCAGCGGTAATAAATATATAAAATTGTAAAAAAGATTGAGAACTTGTGGAAAAGCAAAGCGTCATGGACATGGTTTACAGTTTATCCAAGATAGAAACATATGCATGGTGCAGAAACTCTGTATCGGCCTGAGAGTTCAAACCGTTCTTTTGCAATTTAATATACAGCATCTCTGATACCAATCGCTTCGATAAAAACCTTCCTTATCCAGAATTTCGACGTTATCCCAGTCAAAGTCGTGATTGAAATCTAATCTATGTTCGGTAATGACGGAAAGATTTGTCGTGTTTTTACGGATATGATTACGGTGTTCAGTAATTCTCGTTTTAAGTTGCCTCAAAGTCTGGCCCACGTAAGTCGCGTCACAATTTTTACATGAAATTCTGTACACGACGTTTTTGTGTGATTGAGTAGGAAGAATATCCTTCTGGACTTTGATATAATTATTTAATTTATTCAAGTTATAAAATGACAGGTTGACATTCAGATCCGTAACCACGCTTTTAAATTTCTCCGATATATATGGAACATAAGATACAGTGAACCAATGGCCACGGCTTTCTTCGTTAGTAGGTGGAGGTTCATTCTGTATGCGTGTACGTTTATAAAGTAAAGATTTTATTCTTGTATTAATAGTGTCGAATATGAACGTCAATGGGTAGTCATTAGATAGCAGAGTGTCAATTATGAATTTTATATTTTTTTGATGGTATCTAGGGTGAGATAATAAAAAAGCCCTATCGACCATGCCCATGACAGTGCCTCTTTTCTGGGAAACAGGGTGTTGCGACATAAAATTAAGATAACGGCCTGAAAACGTCGGTTTATGAAACCAATCAAATTCCAGACCGTTGTTGTCTTTAATCAACGTTACGTCAAGAAAATTTAATTTGTCTCCTCCTACTTCAACGGTAAACTGTAACCTCGGATGATAAGAATTAAATGCTTGTAAAATTGCGTCAATAGAGTTACGAGGTACAGCCATCGCAATGTCATCCACATATCTGCAGTAAAACGGCAACGTAAAGGTAAATAATTGCAACACACTGTTTTTCAGATCCTGCATAACGACCCATCACCATAATCACCCATCGTTGCTGACATCGTTATGTAGGATCTGGAAAACAGTGTGTTGCAATTATTTACTTTTACGTTGCCGTTTTACTGCAGATATGTGGATGACATTGCGATGGCTGTACCTCGTAACTCTATTGACGCAATTTTACAAGCATTTAATTCTTATCATCCGAGGTTACAGTTTACCGTTGAAGTAGGAGGAGACAAATTAAATTTTCTTGACGTAACGTTGATTAAAGACAACAACGGTCTGGAATTTGATTGGTTTTATAAACCGACGTTTTCAGGCCGTTATCTTAATTTTATGTCGCAACACCCTGTTTCCCAGAAAAGAGGCACTGTCATGGGCATGGTCGATAGGGCTTTTTTATTATCTCACCCTAGATACCATCAAAAAAATATAAAATTCATAATTGACACTCTGCTATCTAATGACTACCCATTGACGTTCATATTCGACACTATTAATACAAGAATAAAATCTTTACTTTATAAACGTACACGCATACAGAATGAACCTCCACCTACTAACGAAGAAAGCCGTGGCCATTGGTTCACTGTATCTTATGTTCCATATATATCGGAGAAATTTAAAAGCATGGTTACGGATCTGAATGTCAACCTGTCATTTTATAACTTGAATAAATTAAATAATTATATCAAAGTCCAGAAGGATATTCTTCCTACTCAATCACACAAAAACGTCGTGTACAGAATTTCATGTAAAAATTGTGACGCGACTTACGTGGACCAGACTTTGAGGCAACTTAAAACGAGAATTACTGAACACCGTAATCATATCCGTAAAAACACGACAAATCTTTCCGTCATTACCGAACATAGATTAGATTTCAATCACGACTTTGACTGGGATAACGTCGAAATTCTGGATAAGGAAAGGTTTTTATCGAAGCGATTGGTATCAGAGATGCTGTATATTAAATTGCAAAAGAACGGTTTGAACTCTCAGGCCGATACAGAGTTTCTGCACCATGCATATGTTTCTATCTTGGATAAACTGTAAACCATGTCCATGACGCTTTGCTTTTCCACAAGTTCTCAATCTTTTTTACAATTTTATATATTTATTACCGCTGATTTATATTTTTTGAATTTTTATTTTTATCTGTTGACCGACGTTTTATATTTATTTGTAATGTAAACCATGTCCATGACGCTTTGCTTTTCCACAAGTTCTCAATCTTTTTTACAATTTTATGTATTTATTACCGCTGATTTATATTTTTTAAATTTTTATTTTTATCTGTTGACCGACGTTTTATATTTATTTGTACAAATTTGACTTTATACATCCCTGACTATATACCTTTGTATTCATCGTCGACTGCCGTATATTATTTATTACTTTATGACCTACACGTTGTCAAGTTTGTTATAAGACGTTTATCTGCGTGCGTTTACCGAATCAGTCTTTTGTTGTGCGTCGTGTCGATGGGATCTCGTCTTACAGATCGCTCTGCACAGATCATTCTCTTTACCTTATTTTTTTATTATTTGGTTTGACTGCGATGTATTTTTTCTCCAGACTAACTGGTGAATTTTTCTAGAATTTTAATTTAAGACAAAAATGTAACTCTTAATTACGTTACAGATTTGGACCTTTTAGTCTCACTAAGTTTCTGTCAAATTGAAACAGTAAACTCACCATGTTAAGGGAGAATATATATTTTTGATATTAATATTATACCACTGAGGATGGCTCGGACCGTCGTGAGACAGGTCAGTTTTACCCTACTGATGACCAGTCATTGCGATAGTAATCCTGCTCAGTACGAGAGGAACCGCAGGTTCGGACATTTGGTTCACGCACTCGGTCGAGCGGCCGGTGGTGCGAAGCTACCATCCGTGGGATTATGCCTGAACGCCTCTAAGGTCGTATCCTCTTTAGTCAAAGGTGGCAATGATATCTCTAGGAGTCTCGTTTGGGGATCATCGAGGAGCCGAAACGTTTGGAATTTTGTAATTCGAGGAATAAATCACATTTATATCTGAACGCACCGTGATCCGCGTTGTGACCCTTACAGCCCTTTCTACTTATATTTTTATAATTATAATTAAATACGCAACAATTATACATCATGCGTCGCCAGACGTTGTGTCCTAACTACATCGTGCGAACGCCACACTAAAATATCAATATAAATTTGTCAAATATAATAACGGGAAACATGTCAAAATTAAATTGTGAAAACTTTCATGTTAGGTACGTCAAAAGAATGAAATTGTAAGAATCGCAAGTATAAAACTGTGAAGAAAATTAAACTGACCATTTTCTCCACTAAATTCGTACCGTGCCATATTCAATCAAAGTCACAATGATAAGAAGTATTATACGCAATGACGAATTACATTAAGACGTGTTCCAAAAGTACCGTAGGACAAACCAAAATCAGAAACTAAATTGACGTGTTCTAAAAATACCACAAAAACAAACCGAACTCCGAGACATATTATACGGCCTCGATAACTCGATCATGTATCGCGGGCAAATGTTAATGTATTTTAATTTTACTAGTTCTATAGAGAGATTTCTTACAAATATGCACCCAGAGAGCAAAGCCGATTGGCTTATTAGTTTGTCTGAAATCGTACAAACCAGTTTGAAAAATGTTGTTTTGAAAAAAACGTGTTTAAAGTTTCAAGTACAATTTAATTATATGTATATTTCTAGTACTCACGTAAGTTTCAGCCTTATCGACGATTCCAGGTCCATATAGAAAGCCTTCTTTATATCCTTCTTTATAATCTTCTTTATACATTCGTTTATAACTTGTGGGGTCATAAACAAATGTAGCTTATAATCCTGCAACGTCGATGTTTGCAAACTTTCGACACTAGCGGGACATAAGTCGTGCTGCGAGTCCTCATCAGTTAAGCATAAATACTTAAGTATAACATTTATGACATTTTTCATGCTTTCCACAATGTTTGCTAACAATGTTTTTTAACTTCCATACTGTCTACAAATTTTTGTTTTTTGTTTCACATAAGAGAAGGCGAAGGTATCTTTGGTAGCGCGAAAGCCATTTTTACAAACATTATTCGGGAAAATAGCTGCCAGGACCTCAATTTTTGATATTTTTTATTGAAATTTTCGGGAGATATTCTCAAAAGATTTCTCTACAAGACATGTATTTTCATTTTTTAATAAAACATAATTTCACCTACAATAAAAATTTGTTAATTTTGACCTAGTTTTAACTCTAGAACACCACACTGGGTGTGGCACACCCATATTTGTTGTTATAGTGCCCGCCATTTCTATATAGTGAAAGTTAGGGAATCAAAGTGTTAAGGTAATTAAACTTTTGTTCTCCCTCTACGACTCGTCATGCTGCGCAGCCTCATTTGCCGTTTAGTAGATGTATGGCACGTCATTAATTGTGTCACGTTCTGTCTGTTGTTTGTTCGTTTTTTGGTCAATGCATTTAAGCAATTTACCAGGAATTTGGACAAGTCGTGTGATGATTACTATTATTATTCGGGACCGAAAAGATATCAAACTTTATAAGTCTCGTAACGAGGATCAGTTCTATTCATTTGGTTATAATTAGGATAATCAATTATGAAATCAACAGGAATATGTTTAAATGGAGGTGCGTTTTCTAATTTGTTGCAATTTCCGGAGGAGGGGGAGAGGATTTTGATTAGAAGTAATAGCTTGTTTGATCTGGAACCTAATCCTTTTAATTTGACTCGTCTATCTCTCTTTTTCGTCATTTAGCCGCGTTCTCAAAAATGAATTTGATTGGTCGCCACACTCTTCGTCAGCGCCCAGAGCCAATCCGCCACACTCTTCATCAGCGTAAAGCCCAAACTCACTCTCGGGAATTATCAACGATTATTGCGATTCCCAAGAATCAACCCCGTAATCGCCACGCCTTTCGGCAGCGAAAGTACCAGTTCGCCACACTCTTCGTCAGCGAAAAGGACAGATCGCCACATTCTTTGTTAGCGAAAACTGTGAGTGGTATTTCAGTTGTGAATTTGTTAATTAAGGATTTAACAAACACGAAATGAGATTCCAGATTTCAAGCTTTTTTTCTCAAACTTATCTTACCTTTATTCTTTTAGTCTTAGTACAAAACTAAGTTATGCGTGAAACGCAGTTTTAAAATATAAGAATACAGGGATTAAGTCTCAGAATCGAGCGTGAATGCTCGGACTTAACGTACAGTCAAATGTTAGGAATTAAAAGTGACTGCCTGGAGTCGAATAAGAGTTAGAAACAAAGTCAAAAACTGATGTGTCGTTCCGCAGCGTTCTCCGTCCGATTCATACCCAAAATGGCCAGAACCTCCCGCGAGATTCTCACCACTTCCTACGCGTTTTAAGGAGGGAGGTTTTCTAAAAGTTTCTGGAACCATAGTTTTGGGCCCCATTTGGGCCCCAGCCTGTCAACAGCTGTCCGATAACCGAAAGATAAACTAAACATTTGTATTGACCTGAGCGTAATTAATCGTAATTACAATAACACAGGCGCGTTTTTAACATTCTGGCGTTTAAATTAAAAAAAAAAAATATCGATTTTTAAAAATATCGACTTTTCAAAAATATTGATAATTGATAATTAAATATTATTGATAATTGAAAATACATTGGGTATGGTACACCCAGTGTGGTGAAATCAGGACTTTTTGGAAGTGTGGTGTTCTAGGGTTAAAGCCTTTGTCAAAGGTATGTAACCTCTTAAGGATTATAATATTATTATATTATAGTATCAACTATTCTCTCTGCTGATTGTTAACGAATAAATTAAATAATGTTCTATACATTCTTACGAGCTGTTACTTTGGCTTAGTTTACATCGTAAAAACTTTTAATACAGATATCAAGCTGGTGCAGATTAAGCAGATACGCTCCTGTTTACATCGATCGCATTAATTTAATCATATTAGATTAGATTTTAAATACAAATAAGACATTTTTCAATTTTGATTTTGTACACAATGGTCTCAATCTGCAACTAAAGTGTCGCGACGCGCCGTAGTAAAAACAGTATTATACGTATCAAGTCATCAACGTTTATAGCGCGTTGAGAATGTTTGATACACGTATCAGCTTGGTCTGATACACGCTGTTCTCGAGTATCGTACCATTCTGCGTTTAGTTCGAATATAGTACTTGGTACGCGTATCAAAAGCTCGGTGTAAACTAGGTCTTTATTAAGTAGGGGAGACCGGGGCTAGTTGGTACATAAGACAAGTTGGTACACGGTAATTATTGTAAAAGTGACAAAAAATATAAGTAGAAAGGGCTGTAAGGGTCACAACGCGGATCACGGTGCGTTCAGATATAAATGTGATTTATTCCTCGATTTACAAAAATCCAAACGTTTCGGCTCCTGTCCGAGCCATCCTCAGTGATATAATATTAACATCAAAAATATATTCTCCTTTAACATGGTGAGTTTACTGTTTCAATTTGACAGAAACTTAGTGAGACTAAAAGGTCCAAATCTGTAACGTAATTAAGAGTTACATCCTTGTCTTAAATTAAAATTCTAGAAAAACTCACCAGGTAGTCTGGAGAAAAAATACATCGCAGTCAAACCGAATAATAAGAAAATAAGGCAAAGAGAATGATCTGTGCAGAGCGATCTGTAAGACGAGATCCCATCGACACGACGCACAACGAAAGACTGATGTAAAGGAGAATATATTTTTGATGTTAATATTATACCACTGAGGATGGCTCGGACAGGAGCCGAAACGTTTGGATTTTTGTAAATCGAGGAATAAATCACATTTATATCTGAACGCACCGTTATCCGCGTTGTGACCCTTACAGCCCTTTCTACTTATATTTTTATTTCGATGGTCTTTATATCACACTTTATTGACAAAAGATAATATTGCAAAAAAAATATTTTCACAAAAACATTGCGATAATATTTCAGTTAGTTATTCCAGGCTGAGTAGCGTATTTTCACAAACAAAAAATTTTTTAGTTTTGTATAGTCAAAAGTAAAATAAAACAGTATGTTAGATATATTAAATCAGATATATTAAATGTTATATTTATAAATCTGGTCATTATATCATAATTCTGTTTCTTTAAAATCTTTACTTTAAACATAATAACTTCCAGTTATGTTAATGTCTTAAAACATTTTTTTATTTAAGTAATAATTAAAATATCTAAATGTAGCAGGTCGGGACTGGTTGTGACGGGGTAGGTTGTTACAGCTTTCTACTTATAATTTTGATTAACTCGATGTAGCTCGGCACAATAGCGGCAGATAATCTTATGAAATATTTCCGTTAACGTCTCTTATTACGTATCAAAACCGGTCAATACAGAACATCAATTACATTATATCTGTATTGTAATTTTGCACTCAACAATATAAATGTAATATAATACATGTTGTTACGTGTTGTTATTTCTCTTTATTAAATATATTATACTTTTAAAACTGGATCTTTCACAACTTAATCCAGTACTGTAACAACTTACTCCACATGCTGGGATAGTTGTTACAAATGTAGTCGCCTTATAATTTTTATTAATGCAATAAAATTAATTATACTATTCAGTTAAAAAAATTATTTTTGTTTTGTATAAACATGCGGTTATTGAAAAATTTTTTTGCGGCTTGTATACCATTTATTAATTACATGTAAAAAAAATCATTTAAAAAATGTACCAGTCCCGGTCTTCCCTATAATGATTGATTCATATCTAATTGTAAGTCAAGATGTAGAAATCAAATGCGTTTTGTTTATTCTTTATAGCCATCACAGATGCGTTCTTTAATATAAATAATTATCTTAAAAATTTAACTTAATTAATGTAAAATTTAATTAACCCTCCGTAGTCACACCGGGTCAATTTGACCCGAGCCTCAACTTTGCTCGTAAATATCTTGCGCGTAACTTGAAAAATGGCGGGCATGACTCCCTCTAGCTGTAGTTCAAAAAACAAAAAAAAATTTTTTTTTAAAAACGCAAATTTTTTGCGAATTTTTTTTATATGTTAAAAATTCCTGAGGCACTTTTTTTTGTAGCAATTAATTTAGCAATATCACAAGTGCATTCGAGAATTTTTTCAACACGATCGGTGGATAAATGGTCAAATGGCGAACGATCAAAGTTCGTCTCGGGTCAAAATAACCCAGAATGACTTCCTTGTTTGAAAAAATAGGTGTGACTACGGAGGGTTAATATCATTAAGTATTGCAAAGTCAATCATAACAAAGAACTAAAACTTATAATTAGGAAGTATTTGTTTATTAACTTATAACTAAGAAGTATTTGTTTATTTATTCAGGTCTATCCGGATGTAAGCCATACTTTAGCGGGCGTTAAGGGACATTTGTATCTCTCCATGGAACAGTTCTTGGAAGATTGTTTTCAAAAACAAGTACCTGTTGACACGAAAGCCGGACTTGGCAGCGGTGGCTCTGGTGGCATGTACTAATATTAAGAGATAGCGATTACGTGCAACATCACGTAATGATATCTTCGAATTGTTTGAAATTGAATTAAAAAAAGAAAAGAAATGAAATGAAAAAATTTGTGAAAATCTAAACATCTCCAAATTGTGTTCCATCTAATAGAATATTTACAGAAGATATGTGCATGGCCCATCGTTTTGTACTCCAACGCTCGAAAATACAATGAAAAGTGTATAATTATCCCGTGCATGCGTTTACACCGGTTAAAAGAGCACGTATCGATCATCCAATCAAATAAATTGTTTATGAAATATGCAGATGATATTTATTTAAAGATGTCTCAACACATCAGGTAAAATCGATACAACAGAATTTATCGCCGAAATATTAGAAAAAAAAATATTATAATGACAATCTTGTCACGTATACACACACACACACACACACATATATATATATATATACACAGGGTTGCTATAAAGTCTGTTGTCACCCCTATATTTCACAAACAGCTCAAAATAAAGAACTTTTTTACATTGTAGTATATCGTTTGAAAGGACATAAAAAAAGAAAACTTTTGGCGCAAACCAAAGGTCGATACGTTGATCTGTTAGGGAGTTATTTTAATGAGTCAAATTTCGAAAAAGCCAATTTTTTACCCAAAATAACTCCCGAACGAGTCAACGTATCGACCTCTGGTTTGCGTCAAAAAATTTTCTTTTTTGTGTCCTTTTAAACGATATATTACAATATAGGGGGTTCCATTTAAATTTTTTCAGTTGAAGTCCCCCCTGGGGCACCTTTTGGGGGGACATCCTCTCTAATTTTCTTAAGAGTAGCTCCTCTCGAAATGATCGGACACGTATTTTGCAGTTTTTCATTATTTTGAGCCGTTTGCGAAATATAGGGGTGACACAGACTTTACAAAAACCCTGTTTTATATATACATATATATATATATATATATATAATACAAATTTCTTAAAACATATATAACGATATTATTAATTCATTATACTTATAATTATAAAAAAAATGGCAAGTTATAACATTCTATATTTTATGAAGAATTTTTATGTTTGTACATACATAGTGATTTATTTAAATTTTCTTGGTTACTTAATTAATTTTAAATAATACTTTTGTCATAAAATAAATAATAATCTTAAATAATTGAATTTTTATAGTGAGAAGGAATTATATTTTTAACAATTCTTTTCACAATTGCATATTATTTAATCATCGAACGAATAACAAAAAAAATGGAAACAAAAAGAGATATAGAATTATCTTGATTAATCGTGAAATCATAATTCCATTGTACATATCAGTGTACATATCAGTCGCGTATACAAACATATAAGTTTCCACATTTACGTAACCATTCCGTCAATTTATAATTTTTTACCTTTCTATCAATACACTGCCCAAGGAGCGCCAATGCGCGTATAATGCGCTTTGAATGTACATTAAACTTTGCATTAAATGCGGGTCGTAAATGCAGGTAGTCAGACAGAACGTCCAAAAAAAAATTTCCCACGACAGAACATCCCACGACATTATGTCCAAAAAAATAATATCCCCGTGACAAAATTTCCTGCGACAGGACGTCCACGCGAAACCAGGAGCCACATGGGTTCATAACTTTCCACGCGTGGAAAGCCTACGCATGTACTTTGAAGGCATACTATGTGTGTAGTTTAACCATAGTGGAGCCCCCCGCAAGGGGGCGGAACCTACCACCTCCATGCATACGCTATCCACGCGAACCGAGGTTCACGCACACCCCTCCGTGCTTTCGGGGGAGGTGCGGTAGTCCCGAAATAGTTCACGCATACACTTTCCACGCGAACCGAGGTTCACGCACACCCCCCCCGTGCTTTCGGGGGAGGTGCGGTAGTCCCGAAATAGTTCACGCATACACTTTCCACGCGAACCGAGGTTCACGCACACCCCCCCCCCCGTGCTTTCGGGGGAGGTGCGGTAGTCCCGAAATAGTTCACGCATACACTTTCCACGCGAACCGAGGTTCACGCACACCCCCCCCCGTGCTTTCGGGGGAGGTGCGGTAGTCCCGAAATAGTTCACGCATATACTTTCCACGCGAATCGAGGTTCACGCACATCCCCCCCCGTGCTTTCGGGGGAGGTGCGGTAGTCCCGAAATAGTTCACGCATACACTTTCCACGCGAACCGAGGTTCACGCATTAAATACTTTTAGTCATTTTGAGCAAAAGCGCTTTAATTGAGCCTTATTTCATCGAAATCGGAGAGGAGTGAGCTTTCCTTCAGATTTACTAAAATAGGAAAAAAAAATAGGTAGGGTGCATATTTTTCGGGCTCCCCCGATTGATTATCACTGTCGGAGTCACAACAAAGGTTTTTACCAAGAAAACCGCAAGAAAATATCAAAATTCGGAAAAGGCCCTATTCTGAAGAATTACCTAAATTGGTAATGGTCATATATTAGTATGAACGCATGTACTAATGTAATACCGTAATAAAACCGACAATGACATAATTCATGTGCCGATTGTGTCGTGGGTGTTTTGTCGTGGGAAGTTTTGTCACGGGGATATTATTTTTTTGGACATATTGTCGCGGGATGTTCTGTCGTGGGATATTTTTTTTTGGACGTTCTGTCATGGATCCGTAAATGCACATTTAAAGCGTATATTTGTCCCGCATTATATGCGCTTTTAATGCATATTATGGCAGCGCATACCAAAAAGTGCCTACGCTCATTGATCGAGAAGCCCAATCGGACAACTAGTGAACTCTGTACTATATTAGAATGCTCACTACAATGTTTAGAAGCCGGACACGAAGAAAAAAGGGATAGGTTGCTCAGTGTCCACTGTGTTCAAACAGAGAAAGAAATGGACGTTGAATGCAACCTTACACTGAGAAAAAAAGCTGTTGCTTCAATTAAAGTGCTATCACGGGGTGCCAAAAACATAAGTAGTTTATTCAATTGTATTATTATTAGACCCAATATCTGGATTATTAAACCAATAATTTAATTATTTTAAGCATTGCTGTAAGCATATTCTAGTACAGCTATCACAGAAGAAAAGAACATTCTTATTTAGAGAATATCTTTATTTTTTACATGTAAATCTTGAAATGACATTATGTAGCGTATAATCTCGTTTTAAGAATTACATGTCAAAGATAAAAATATTCTCTAAATAAGAATGTCCTTTTATCTGCGTATAGTTTACTATGGACAATCGAAGCTCCACCAACTTGCTTACCCTATAGGGGATCTAAGAATCTACACGTGCATCTACACGTTGATGCTTTAAACGCAGAAATAAGAACAAAGATAGTTAGTGGAACTATTTATTTAAAATTCAATTTATATAAAATTTAAAAACTTAAATAAAATGTTTCATAATGAGTAAGAAGCTACTTATTTAAATATAATATAAAATCTGTCATTCATAAATCAAATGCTCAATTTGCATTAATTACGCATTTAAATGCACGCATTTTGAACACACAATTAATGTAGTTTTGAGCCAATGCAATTGTACGCGCATTAAAAGCACGTTATACGCGCATTAGCGCTCCTTGGGTGGATACCCGAATACTCACTGCATATCTCAGTATATAATCTTGTAAAAATACTATTATAGCAGCTGCTAAAAACGCCCCGATTATTCTATCTTACTGTAAGTATTTTAAAGAATTTTCGTACAATAAAAATCTTGGTATACCTTTTTTGTGCCGAAAAAAAAACAGTTTTTGACACGCGAGTTGTATTCAGTAAGCAACAGACATGAATAGGCGTGTTGCCATATATTTTGTATGTAACTGAGTATCTTCTGTGTTGTTTTTTATTAATTCATAATAATTGCAAAAAATATTATTATCAACATGGAGGAATTATTGAGAACATAAAATATAAAAAATGTCATTTAAAAAAATGTTTCGAGTATTAATATCAGCTGAAATACTTGTATATTATTTTCACTAATATATGTAAAAAAATTTTCTATACATATACAAGGTGTTTTCTAAGTAAGTACAAAAAATTGAAAGGAATATTCCGTGGCTTATTTTAGGAAGATCTTTTAGGAAGATTTTAGCTCAGGCTCTATAAACGTAAAGGTCCTAAACTGCTTCGTTTTCAAAATACAAGTTGTCAAAGTAGTGAAAAAAATATGGAAATTTCGAAAAGCTGGAAAACGTTTAAAAATATTTTATTTGGTATGCGTACATGTGGTATTAAGAACCATTTTATAGTATCGATAGAACATTTTTTGATCCACCAGGGGTGTGACACCTTGTATTTTTAAAACGAAGCGGTTTAGGGCACATGTTTATAGGACATTTTCTTCCTAAAATAAGCCACGGAATTTTGTACTTATTAAGAAACACCCTGTATAGTGTATATGTAACAAAAATTATCTGATATATATATATATATATATATATATATATATATATACCAGATAATTTTTGTCATCGTTTTCAGTTGAATGCAAAAAATAGGAGAGTAGAGTTATTATTAGATCCCATCGATTCTTCAGATGTTCAGATATTCAGATAAAGGTTGAATTTCTAATGTTAATACACTACAGTTCCACGCAAACTGAAACCAAAACACTAAATAAAACATTTTGTATTTTATCTAAGTGGTTTTTATTTCTTTAGTATAAAAATCTCCGAATATTTTAATTTTTCATATTTGCAATAAATTAATAGTAAATACACGGATACACCTAATATATTAAACATAGGGATAAAATCAAGTTCAATATTTACTTAAAAATTCGATTTAAATCTAATGATCAAGTTTTATGATTCTAGGAAGTTCTTAGGATTCCAGTAATATTTATAAGAAATAATATTTTATATTTGCGAAATAATCGATTCCGACTAGTTAGTTTTGAATTTTAGAATGAGTATCTACATGATTCGAAATATATTTATAAATATTTTTTATTGTAAAAAATCGAATCACACACATTTACAAGTAGAAAAGAACTTTATAAATAAAATTTTATTATATATATTGTAGAGAATAATTGGATGATGCGGGCTGAAAGTTAACAATACGAAGAACTTTATTCATAAAATAAAAGTATAAGCATACAATTGTCGCGAATCACACGCGGCGTGGCGGCGACGCGGCAGCCGGCTGATCGGACTCGTTTGATTCTTCGTGAGAAACTGCCCTAGAACGTTCTCGCACTCGCTATCGTGATTACAGATTTCTATAACTAGATCGCTAACATTTGTTACGACATAGCTTGAAGCCACGGACGCCATATTTACCCCATTTACTCCGTCACATACAGTGCTTTGTGAAGTAGTGTTAGTGTACTCACTTCGCTTCGATTATATTTATATTTTGTAAAATTACAATAAAATAGAAAAGAATTTTTTTTTTTCATTTTGTTGGAATTATGCTCTCCGCAGGGATCGAGATGGTGGTGATGATTGCTAACGAACGACTCTTTTATATGCTGTTACTATAACTCTTTATTCTCGACTCTATCTCTACACACAGTATAAGACACCGTATAAGACACGTGTGCACGCGATGAGCTCAGACTGTCGTCTGTCGCTTCATACGGCGTTCGCGCCCGCGTTGCTGCGCCACGCAGTGCTCTCTGGAAGGGCGCGAGTGCTCTACTCGCACAAAGCATCTTTCCAACACTCCCTCCCTTTGTGCGGGTAGTGGGCTCGGGTCCTCTAAGTCTCTTTCTTATCTGAAAAATGGCAAAATATTAGTGTCACACTATATCCGAGTAAGATTTCGCTTTTAATTGCTCTTAAACTCTAAATTCGCTATATTATCTCTAAGATATCCGAATGCTTCGAAAGGTAACGGTTTAGTCATGATATCAGCTAAGTTTTCTCTAGTTTCTATCCATCTAACTTTTACTTTCTCTTGATCTACACATTGTTTGACAAAATCTCCATGAGTATCTGCCATGTGCTTTCGGTTTCCAGTATCTTCTCTTTCTTTTAAGTTTTTCTTTATTTCCTCTAGTTCATCATCAAACATCTTAAGTTTGTGACTTCCATCTTTCTTAATGCAGTTTCCTGCAGCTATTATCACACAATATTACTGACGGAAAGAATGTTTCTCCAACAACATGTCTGAGTGACTTGTCCAGTGAAATCACTTCTTGACATGCCTCACTCATTGCTAAGTATTCCGCTTGACATGTAGAGAGTGTGACATAAGTCTGTTTATGACTTCTCCATGCTATCACATCTCCAAATAGCTTGATAATATATCCTCCAGTAGATGTAGAATCAGTACAATCCCTGAAACTTGCATCTGTCAATGCTTCTAGTTCGTTTGTTCTTCCTCTAAATATCAGTCCTCTATTTACCGTTCCTTTCAGATATCTAAATACTCTTTTCACATCTTGCCAATCTTCTTCTGTAGGCTCTAATTGTTTTCTTGCCAAGTAGTTTACTGCAAAGGCTATATCAGGTCTTGTAGCGTTTGCTAGATACATCAAACTTCCAATAGCTTCTCTATAAGGCACTCTTTTGATTTCTTCTTTTTGGATCACATCTTCATTGTTCAATTCTTCTAATCTGCTCCTTTTATTTTTATTGCTTACCTGTCTAGTGACCATAGGAGTACTTTGCGGTTTACATTCTTCCATATGGAACTTTTTCAGCACACTTTCTGTATATCGTGCTTGATGGATACTCATATATTTGTCTTCTTTATTTCTCTCTATTGTGATTCCTAAAAAGCTTTTTGGTTCTCCAAGATCCTTAGTCTCAAATGTTTCATCTAATTTGCCTTTGATTTCTTCTAATTTCTCTAAGTCATTACTTGCGACCAGCATGTCATCCACATAAAGCAGTACTACTACCATTTTTCCTTCTTTCCTCCATGTGAACAAGCATGGCTCATGTAAGTCATTCTCTAATCTAAGTTTCTTAGCCTCTTCTGAAAATTTGTTATTCCATCTTTTTGGACTTATCTTCAATCTATACAAAGCTCTATTTAATTTACACACCTTGGTTTTCTTGGTGTTTTCATCCACTTCCATTCCCTTTGGAATCTCCATATATATTTCTTCTTCTAGAACTCCATTTAAAAACGCAGTCTTAACATCTATCTGGCAAGCGTATAAGTTATACTTATTTATTATTGCCAATATAGATATAACCAGTGACAGTCTTGAAACGGGTGCATATGTCTCTTTTAGATCATACACGTTTCTATCTTTACAACCTCTAATCACAAGTTTTGCTTTGAATCTGATAGATCTATTTGCCTCTAATTTTCTTTTAAATACCCATTTTGAATCTATATATGTAGGTCCAGAGGTATGTTCCGGGACTGTTTACGTTTTTTGAAATATACAGTCCTGGAATATAACGCATATATATGTAATCAGATTCAAAAAACTGTCCCGAAAAGTGCCGTAGGACATGAATTTTTTCCAGGACAGTCCTGGAAACTGCCAAATGTCCTGGAATATACCGATGTAAAAAATAAAAGTCCCGGAACATACTTCCGGACCTACATATTATGTTGGGTCGTTTTCCATCTAATTTCTCTAATGATCTATCGACAAGTTCCCACACTTGATTAGCACACATAGATTCAAGTTCCTCTTTGACTGCAATTTTCCAATTCTCTCTTTTATCAAATTTTGATGTGGGCTTCGGTACTTTTGCATACCCAATGCATCCGAATCTCTTAAGCTGTTCTAAGTGACAGGTTGTCTCTGGTGAAAACTTTTTCAATGGAATTTCATACTCTATAGTTTTGTGTGGAGATCTGTTGTACGCATGCACAGCAGCGTCAACTGCTAGCTCCCACATACTTTTCGGTAATCCGGAGTCGAACATAAATATTCTTATTCTTTCTTGTAATGTTCGATTGAACCTTTCGGCTACTCCGTTATGCTCTGGAGTATACAGTGGCGTAAATATGTTTTTTATCTTTTTTCTTTCCAGTACTTCTCTAAACGCACCTCCCGTGAACTTCTTGCCTTGATCTGACTTTACGTAGCACAGTTTTTTTTCTTTTCCTAGTAAAGGACCCCGCACACATCACAGGGAAAATTGGCCATCCGTCGAATTTGCTGAAAATTTAGTATGATGTAGTTCATGTCGTCCTGATCAAAAGTCATAATGGGCCCGAGGTCAAAGAATGGACAGTTTCCGAGATACGTGAGGTCAAAGGTCAATAATAGTGCCTCATTCGAAAATTCTATTCTTTGTGTATATCCGCACGTGAGCAATGTTGTTGTGTGCGTATGTACCATTCTACGTATGTGTGTGTGAGCGCCTGGTTTGATATATGGTAATATTAATATGGCAATATGGCCACCTACGAAACTAATGCACGGATCGAGATCAAACTTGGCCAGCGTGTTCACCGTCAAAAAAGGGTTTTATTTTTATTTAAGCATGCGTACCATAAGCATATTACCCTCACTGACATTATATTGCCATCTGATCTCATACTCTTCGGTGTGACACAATGGCAGAGTTTCAAGATTGGTGATAGCTAATGAAGACAAGATCGGTTGATGATCCAGCCAATGAAGGCAAGATCGGTTGGTGATCCAGCCAATGAAGGCAAGATCGGTTGGTGATCCAGCCAATGAAGGCAAGACCGGTTGCTCTACTCGCACAAAGCATCTTTCCAACACATTTTTAACGTTTTGAAACAATTAAAAAGATTCCTTAATAGTGTGCAGTTTCTTATTACATTTACAATAACAAAAGTTCTAATTTTATTTTTATTTTGGTACGTATCTATAATTAATAAATATTAATTTTACAAATAAAGAAATAAAGTAATAATTAAAATAAAAATATATATAGCATCAGAGAGAAGGCTTTTCTCTGAGTGTACATAATATAAAGTATTCAATAAACTTACGGTTAAGGTGACTCTTAAAAGATGCCATAGTTTGGTCATGACTGGGTAAAGATGGCCGTCTGCTCTCATCCCCTCTTCTATCAAATTGAGTTCACGTTAATCTTACGGAGTTAGCAATATTTAGTTATAGAAATCTGTGATTGTGTGATCAATTCGTTAATTTACAAAGTCAGAGGCTTTTTCTCGTCAACATTCTGACATTATTCTGTAGTCGGCAACTTGAGGATCTCGCGTGTCAAAATAAATAATAATCAAAACAAATAAGATACAAGTCAGACGTCAAGAAATGAGACAGCATAATATCCCCATGTGTTCGATCTATATTATCGAAAGCGTTAGAATTAGGCAGTGCCTACTTGTATTGTCACCGTTGTACGGAATTCAGTTTACCAAGCTCTCACCCAGACAAGACGCTCCGTTGATTGCTATAATAAAGTGACGAACATTGAGATATTTGGAGAGTTATTCCTACCTATCCTCAAGGTTATTTCCTCCCTCAAAGAAATAACATTGGTCCTTCGAGTCAGATTTACAAGTTACGTATTCCGTACGTAAATCTGGAGCACAAAATTACTCCGTTCCATCGGCAGTTCCGAGGAGCTTACAATAAGAGCAGTCACACACGGTAATGTTGAGAGCTTAATTCATTTCTCTTAACTGCAAACATTGAAATACTAAGAAATATCTCTACTCATCCCATTACGCAAGCAAGCAATTATAAATTATTGGATAAGAAGCGAGAACGAGACTCAGCTGTACACGTGGCAATGCCTCGATTGCTCATGGAATTTCGTGTATACACAAGGACGAATACACAAATAACTAACCATTTATAAGAATAACTTTACATAAGAAATCGCTCAGGTGAGTGGCTACTTCCTTGATTTCCAAAATCCTTACATATATGTGATAATTTTGATTCGAGTCGATCCATTATTTATTTTCATTGATTACTCTCATTCGTAACTCATAACAAAAAGTGACTACGGATACCTATACGTGAACTTGTAGCTCGTACAGCATAAATAAAGGCTAAATTTACTCGATTAGAATTATAGCTTAATGAATTATGTGATCAACCAAACACATAACAGAACTGAAGTTATGTTTAAATAAATATGAACCGATGTTCGGGGAATTTGATGTAGTGCAATCGAAAATATACAACCATCGAACGAGCATTGAACAAATTGAACGCGAAGCATTTGAAACCAAATATTTTCAGGTGATCTCTAGAATTAAACGTCTTACTGAGCGTGATGGAATTATTTCTGCTAATTTAGTAGGTAATTCAACGCCCGTTAATTTACCCGCAAACATGACAATACTTCAGGTGAAGTTGCCCCAGTCATTAATATACCGAAATTTTCTTCAGATTACTCAGTGGTTACCCTTCCACAACGCCTTTCCTTCTTTGGTCTACATCAATCACGCTTTAAACAATATACAAAAATTTCAATATTTGCGATCCGCATTAGTGGGAAATGCATTAAAATTTATTGAATTTATTACTGTCGCATCAGATAATTATATAATTATGCTTGGTCAACGATTGAGGAATGGTTTAACCCAGGTAACAAAATGTCTGCAATTTTGCTAGCAAGTTGCTATCAAGTCGAGCAATTAAATTGAAACTTAAACGGAACAAGCAGGTGATTTCTCAATACGTGAGCAAGATGCAAGCAAGCTTTAGCAAATTTGCAACAAATACGCTGCAACCCGCGAAAAACAGTTAAATATGAACTTAATATGGATCTTAATAAAATCTTTATTTGATTTAAATTAATACTGAATAACTGCATTTGTTTGAAATACGAGATCATTTCGAGGAGAGAAAGTGTCTATCCTGCCATCTATGGCATTTATTGCGTTACTATTGATTCCGTAAACACGCTCGAGATGGCGGACTTAGTTCCACTAGTTACTTCTCTAGCGCGCACTGTACGGCGCAGCCGTCTCCGATTCACGTGATCAGCGCGTGAAGAGGGGTGCGTGCATGCATGAGCTTGCGGCCCGGCTACCGGCGCTATTCGATTCTTTACAATTGTGAGTCACGTTTCATTATTCTGGCCTTCTGCCGTGCAAGTTTGATTTTATTCACGTAACTTCTGTGCTACTATCGTCGTTGTACCTACTAATACTTCTACAAATTATCACAAGAAGTACTTGTAATATAAGCTCAGCGACAAGGAATTACGGAATTACACGGCTTGACGAGAGGCTACCACCATTAGGGCCTTGGTACATAGAAAAACTTAAGCAGTAAAACTTAAGCAGTAAGAAATCAACGGTATGGATTCGCTACCGCTTAGGGCCGTGCCTTAAGTTCTTGACTGTGATTGGCTGATTTGCTTATTGCTTGAGTTTTACTGCTTAAGTTTTTCTACGTGCGAAGGCTTTTACACAACTTGACGAAAGGCTACCGCCATTACACAGCTTGACGAGAGGCTGCCGCCATTACACTTCTTGACGAAAGGCAACGGCAACGGCGAGTACATGGATTGTCGAGAGAAAGCGACCATTTCCTGTTTTGGTACTGAGAGATCTCCTTTTACGGAGTGCTTCCGCATAATGCGAATTTAATTATTCAGGTAACTCTTATATTTCTGAGCATGAACCATTGATCACGCCTGAGATTACGTTAGACATTCGTTTAGCGGGAGATTGCGAACGCTTGATCCCGCGTGCTGATACGATCCTTGGTTCCAGAAATCTCGAGAGATTTGCCCGTCCTCATTAAAAGGACATTAAAAGAGTGACCTTAGCTACACGATTCTGCGAGGCAGTGAAATAAACAATAATCGTACTTGTGGATTCTGATTTGAGTACTCAAATTCCTTTGCGTTCTGGTTGCAACTAAAATATAAGTAAGTAGGCATACTGTAGGGGGTTCAACCCACATGAGGCAATTGCGGCGGGTCGGGGGCACGAAGCAGAACGCGTGGGGGCCGCCGTAAGCGGTGGGCGAGGGGATGGCGTCGGCAGACGGGTGCCGCCCCTCCGTTGAGCGGTGGGCGAGGGGATAGGGGGGCCGCGAGGGGCGCCACACTGAATTTTTCCTCTCGCGCGGCGGAGCGCGAGACACGTGATCGCGGTAACCTCTCAAAGTTATTATTACAGGAAACGTGATGCGGTTATCTGCTGCCCTATTGACCCCTACATACGCCGAGCGATAAGCGCGAGACAACGCGAATTTTCTAGCACAATTTTATATTTTAACATTTACCGCTAAACATCGTTTCCGCGCGTTTATTCACGCCACCGACATGCGCGAGACGCGTGATCGCGGTTATTTGTCAAAAGTTATTCCAAGAAACGCTGCGCGGTTATTTGCTGACCTATTCACCCCGTACATCCGCCGTTGAATCGTTATCGGGGTTTGCTCGGTTCTCGCGGGCGCTATATAAGCGCGAGAGAACGCTAATCCTCGCGCAATTAAATTGTCAGTTTGAAGTTTGTGACAATTAAATATAAAAAAAATGTCGGAGGAGGATCGCCATCTCGTTGAACTCGCGACTGGTGTCGACTCGTTGGACGCGTATCGCGAGTGGGACCGATGCGAAGAGCGTCTCGCGTCTCTGCGAGAGAGATGCCGAGAGAAACCTCGCCCGACGTACACCGGAACGTTGAACTCTCTTATCGCTCGAGTGGCTCGATTGGAAGAAGCGAGAAACGCTTTGCGTCAACGTTTCGCGCAGGTGGGCGCCGGTCACGGCGAACCGAGCAGAGGATTTTTGTGGACGGAGATCGAGACAGCTTTCGACAGTCGTGTACTGACCGGTGCGGTGATAAACTGGAATCATGTCGTTCCACGACTATTTCTCGAGGACGCGAGGGACACGGTGCTCGAACAAGTAAGCGTCAATCATAAGAGACACGCGTGCTTGAAGGTCAACACAGTTTTCAATGGCGAGTTCGTCGCGGGAGCTCAAACTGCCGTCAAAAGCATCGTTACGAAAAATCGTCGACTTTTTTCTACGTCCAATTTGCGAGAGTGGTACGATAGATACGTGATCGATGCCACTCTCGCGGGTCTGAATGAGTTTCAGGAACGCGACAGTGGCTGGGCATTGTCGCGTATATTTAACCTGATGGTGAACGTGAACAAGTGCAATCTCATGCATGCCGGATGTTGGTTTAAAATACCGCGATGGATAAAGATGAAAAAAGCGGTAATCAACATCCATTCAAACGACAACGCGTGTTTCGCGTGGGCGGTAATCGCCGCTCTGTATCCTGCTAAGCGGCACCCGGAACGATGCGGATCGTATCCCTATTACGCGACGGTGCTGAATCTCGAAGGGATCGAGTTTCCTATGACTCTGAGGCAAATTTCGAGGTTCGAACGACTCAACAACGTCAATGTTTTCACCATTCAGCGGAGGGAACGGAACGACGAGATCGCTCCTTTAAAGCTGACCGATGATAAGAAAGACAGTCATGTCAATCTGTTGTATCTGTCAGATTCGCGAAACAACTCAAACGGCGGTCATTTCGTGTGGGTAAAGAATCTGTCGCGATTGGTGGGGTTTCAGTTAAGCAGGAGTAAGAACATGAAGTATATATGCGATCGGTAGGTATAAAAAAAAGAGTCGCGCAAATCAGATGTATGTGGAATGAAACAATCGTACATATTTTTTCAGATGCCTACACTACTTTTACTCGAGCGAGAAATTGTCCGTTCACAGAGTCGACTGCGGAAAGATGAACGACTGCGCCATCGTTCTTCCGAACGACGACGACAAATGGCTGTCTTTTCGCGATCACAGTAGGAAGGAGCGACTTCCCTTCGTGGTGTATGCCGATCTGGAATGCGTGTTGGAAAAAGAAGAGATAGACAACGATAACGCCAAGAGATACCCCTATTAGCATCACAAAGCGTTCAGCGTGGGATACTATCTGTGCAGCTCGTACGACGAGATCGCACCCGCGTACAGATTTCGTCGCGGCGAGGATTGCGTGTCGTGGTTTGTCAACGAGCTCAACGTTATCGCGCATCGCGCGAAGGAGATACTCATGACGAACGTGACCATGGCGGAGCTCACGCTGGACGAGACACGAAATTTTTGGAGCGCGACGAGCTGCCACATATGCGAGTGACCGTTCGAATCGCATGATCAACGCGTGCGCGATCACTGTCACTTGACCGAACATTCTAGAGGTCCCGCGCATCCGCGCTGCAATCTAAATTATAGAGACTCGTACGTTATTCCTGTGTTCTTTCACAATTTGTCCGGTTACGATCCCCACTTTATTATCAAGGATATAACTAACAGCTTCGAGGGTAGCATCAATTTATTACCGCTCACCAAAGAGACGTACATATCGTTCACGAAGAATGTAAGGGAAGGCGTTAACTGGGGAAACTGCACGAAGTTGCGATTCGTGGATTCGTACAAATTTTTCAGCACCAGCCTCGAGAAATTGGCGTCGTATCTCAATAGAAACAAGCTGAAAATCATGCGTTCGGAATTTTCAGAACTGAGCGAAAGCGATTTCAACCTGCTTACGCGTAAAGGTGTATTTCCGTACGAGTACGTCGACGGCTTCAATAAGTTGCTGGTGACTGAATTACCGCCGCGCGAGGCCTTTTACAGTTCGTTGACCGGCGAGACTGCGACCGAGATCGATTACGAGCACGCGCGGAACGTCTGGCGTTGTTTTCGCGTGGGAAATTTCGGCGAGTACAGTGATCTGTATCTTAAAACGGACGTGCTTCTCCTAGCGGATATCTTCGAAAATTTTCGCAACACCTGTATCGACATTTATGGACTGGATCCCACGCATTACTACACCCTACCGGGATACACGTGGAACGCGATTGAAGTACATTGGGGTGCGATTCGAATTGCTCACCGACATTGACATGGTAATGTTCGTGGAGCGCGGTATCCGCGGCGGTCTGAGTCAATGCTCCAACAGGTACGCGCGAGCCAACAACAAATACATGCGATCGCACGACTCTTCGCAACCGTCGACGTATCTCATGTACTTTGACGTGAACAATCTGTACGGTTGGGCGATATGCGAACCGTTGCCGTACGCGGAGTTTCAATGGTTCGACGACGCGAAGAATCTCGACGTAATGTCCGTGACGTTAGATTCCGCTATCGGTTACATCTTGGAGGTCGACCTTGCGTATCCACGCGAACTCCACGACGCTCACGCTGACCTTCCGTTTTGCCCGACGCGCGATAAGCCTCCCGGAAAACGATGCGATAAACTCTTCGCCACTCTACGCGATAAGTCGCGCTACGTACTGCACTACCGTAATCTACAGCAATGCGTGCGATACGGATTGCGCGTCACGAAGATTCACCGCGCGCTGCGATTCGCGCAATCTCCGTGGCTTCGCGGATACATAGAGCTCAATACGGGATTCAGAGCTCGCGCCAGCAACGATTTCGAGAGAGAAATTTACAAATTAATGAACAACGCGGTATTCGGCAAGACCATGGAAAACGTGCGAGATCACGTCAACGTGCGTCTCGTGACGCGTTGGGATGGGAGATACGGCACGGAGGCGATGATCGCGAAACCGAATTTTCACAGTCGAAGCGTCTTCGCGGAGGATCTGATCGCCGTTGAGTTGCGCAGGCTTCAGGTGAGGTTGAACAAACTCATCTACGTCGGTATGTGCATTCTCGAGATATCCAAGACGTGCGTCTATGATTTTCATTACGATTACATGGTGCCGTTGCATCACGAAAGGTGCAAGATAATATGTACATACATGTGCACGTGTGTGCAACTGTGCGTCCGAGGTCCGTCTCTCTTAGATGCAACACATGTATGTGTACATGCCTTTCTATATATTAATGCGCATGTCGTGCACGACCTTTCGGATGCTACGCAACATCCTCCCCCCGTTGAGAGGGTAGCGATCAACTGTCCTGAGCAGTTTTACGACCGCGTTCGCTTATGAACAAAAATGTGATTAACGTAATGGAGGTGCTTATTTGCTTCTAATGATAAATATGAAATGTTTACATTTTGGTCTCGCATCGACTAGGATGTACATCGCTATACCGTAGGTATTTTTACGCTTGTGAGGGAGTGTCGCATAATTGCTGTTCGATCGGCAATGGGCACAGGCAATTGGCAGCTCTTTTCATTTGTCCGACCGCAGTTTTGACAGTAGCTGCTCGAGTAATTCCGTCCGTGCCCGGATGCAGTTCTGTGATTCTGCCCAGCGCCCAGTGCGTGCACGGGGTGTTTTTGTCCTTTATAAGCACGACTGTCCCAATGTCGAGCTTTGGTCTATCCTTGGTCCATTTGTTACGCATTTGGAGTTCGTTTAGATATTCGAGGTTCCAGCGTGCCCAGAAGTCTTGTCGTACCTTTGTAATGTGTTGCCAGGTAGACAACCAATTGGCTGGAACAGATGACAGGTCACCCTCCGGAAGGGTGGTTAGTGGTTTGCCGATTAAGTAATGAGCAGGAGTTAACACGAGTAGGTCGTTCGGGTCGGTGGAGAGGGAAGTGATTGGTCTGGAATTTAGAATGCCCTCGACTTCGATGGTGAATGTATTTAACTCTTCGAACGTAAATAGAGAATCTCCGACTACGCGTTTGAAATGATGTTTAAAAAGCTATACTGTGGCCTCCCACAGTCCACCAAAATGTGGTGCTGCTGGAGGTATGAAGTGCCACGTTATGCGGCGTTCGCTCGCATACCTGTTTACGAGGTTTTTATGTTCCTCGGAGTTGAGTAAAACGTATAATTCCTTTAATTGGTTATTCGCGCCTACGAAATTAGTTCCGTTGTCGGAGTAGACATGCTCTGGCAGCCCACGTCTCGCGACGAATCGTCGTAATGCTGCAATAAAACCGTCGGTGGACAAGTCGCTTACGACCTCGAGGTGTACTGCCTTTATTGACATACATACAAATACGCATATGTAAACTTTAATTCGTGTTCGATTACGGTGTTTCTTCTCTTTAATGTAGAACGGACCGCAGAAATCGATACCCGTATTAGCAAATGGAATAGCTTCGCGTATACGGACCGGCGGAAGATTTCCCATTTTATATTCGATCGCATCGGCGCTGAATCGAAAACAGCGCTTGTAGGCGCGTATGACTTTCCGGACTTGATTCCGGCCATCGAGTAGCCAGAATTTCTGTCTGAGAATGTACAACGTGGTTTGAATACCCGCGTGATAATGTGTCTCGTGAATTTCGCGGATAATACTGTCCGTTAAACAATGTCGGCTTGGGAGTAGAATCGGGTGCTTTTGCGAAAACGTTAGATTCGATCTTTGAAGACGTCCCCCAACGCGAATTAAACCTTCGGCATCTAAAAACGGGTTTAAATTAATAATTTTACTTCGGTTTGTTAGATTCTTGTTTTTGATTCCTTTGATTTCTTCGGGAAAATGAGCAACTTAAAAAATTTTTAGAATCCGTATTTCAGCTTCGTTAATTTCCCTCGCGCATATCGACTCAGTGTATTTGTTCGTTGGACGAAATCAAAGACAATACGCGACGATTCTGCGTAGTTTGGAATAAGAGGAGTACCTTTCGAGTATTCCAATGTCGATAGATGTGGTTAACAAGCATGTGTTTTCCTTTAATTCGGGTATTTCGATTATTCGCGTGCTCTCGTTAGGCCATTCACCTTCGTCTTTAATCAGCCACGAGGGCCCTACAGGCCACGATTGATTTCTCAGAAAGGCATGGGGTAATTGACCCCTCGAAATCGCGTCGGCCGGATTATCTTCTGTTCGTACGTATCGCCATTCGATGGAGCTACTTATTTCTTGAATTTCTGCTACCCGATTTGCTACGTAATTTTTGAGCAAGTGAGGTGATGTCGCTATCCAGTGAAGCACGACTTGCGCGTCACACCAGAAAACCTTCTTGTCAAATGCTATCTCTAATGCGCCAATGGTTTCGCGATAGAGTCGTGCTAGCAATAACGCGCCGCAAAGTTCTAACCGTGGGATAGTGATAGTTTTTAAAGTAGCGACTCGAGATTTGGCGCATAATAATCTGCTGATAACGTTCCCGTGTTTATTCCTTGAGCGTATGTACAGACATGCTCCGTAGCCGGCGTTGCTAGCATCGCAAAATCCGTGTAATTGAATGTTGTCGTAATCTTCTATAAACAATTTACGTTCGAAAGAAATCCGTTGCATTGACTCTAGTTGCCGAACGAATTCCGACCACTGTGTATATATATGTTGCGGGACGGATTCATCCCATTGCAGTGTACACCGCCAGACGTCTTGCATGAATTTTTTCGCGTGTAATACGATCGGACCCAATAATCCCAGCGGATCGAAGATTTTCGCGATTTCCGATAAGATGCTTCGTTTTGTTATCTTCCCGGTAATCGTAATCGGATGAGCTAAATAACAGATTTTATCATCGCGCGTGCTCCATGTCATACCTAATGTCTTCAACGAACGATCTAGATTTAGTACGAAGTCCGCGTGCAGCTCGTCAGTTGATAAATCATTGACGACGCGTTCGTTGTTAGATGCCCATTGTTTAATGGGAAAACCGCCCAGGGATAATAATGCGATTAGTTCGTCTCTAATTGCTCGCGCGTCTTCGATGGTCTTGGCGCCGGATATTAAGTTATCGACATAAAAATGCTCTTTAAGAATCGCGGCGGCCCTGGGGTATCTGTGTTGTTCGTCCTCCGCGAGCTGGTGTACAGATCAAATTGCAGAAAATGCAGAGGCGGCGGAGCCGAAAGTAATCGTGTTCATTTGAAACGTCTCCACCATCTTGAACCTACGCCAGAGGATTCGATGGTATCGTCGATCGTTTTTATGTAGCAACACTTGACGATACATTTTGACTATGTCCGCGGTGATGACGTACTTATATGTCCGGAATCGTATCAGATGTAAAGGCAGTTTAGCTTGAATGGTGGGTCCTACCATTAGCATCTGATTTAATGACACCCCGTTGGTCGATTTCGCGGATGCGTCAAAGAAACTAATAATTTTGTTCGTTACCACCCTGAGATCATTTTCACAAGGGCAGATAAAGGCAATACCACAGTAGCTATGCTAAAATCTGATTATATGTACAAAATGAATACTTTATTAGGAGACGATACCACTTACTCCATTATTGACAAAAATCCTACTAGTAAAATAATTTCAACGCTTGTTTCCCACCTTACACGGTGGAAAAATAAAAAGTACATCACAAAACGGGAGTATCTTTCACTATATGTCAGTGACGGCATTTTGCCTAGGGCATATGGTTTACCAAAAATCCACAAACCAAACTGCCCACTCAGAATCATTGTGTCCTCCATTAACACCCCTCTGTATGATCTAGCTTCGTTCTTACAAAAGATTTTACATAAAAGTCTGCCCATAAGCGAAGCCAGCATTAAAGACAGTTTTACTCTTGTAGAAAAATTGTAGAACAACAAAGAATTTCCCTCCGGATTCGTTCTTTTTTCTTTAGACGTCATTTCACTTTTCACGAATGTTCCGACCAAATTAGTTATTGATAGCATATGCAGACAATGGAATCTCATATCCTCAAATACTAAATTACCGCGAGATGAATTCTTAGCCGCTCTTAAATTTGTACTTGACTCTACTTATTTTACCTTCAACAATATCATTTATAGACAGACTCATGGTAGCCCTATGGGTTCCCCTCTGTCCCCTGATGCGGCAGAGATTGTTATGCGAGACCTTGAAAACAAAGCTTTAAAACGACTCAAATATATTCCGCCTTTTTATTTTCGTTATGTCGACGACGTTGCATCTGCAGCGCCTGTTGAGTTCATACAAGACACTCTTGATATTTTTAATTCCATCCATAACAGGCTACAATTTACGATAGAAATCAGCGATAATAACACTCTCAATTTTCTTGACACCACAATAATAGTTGCCAATGAAAAATTGATATTCGATTGGTATCACAAACCAACTTTCTCTGGACGATACCTCAGCTTCTTTTCTAGCCATCCTAATAGCCAAAAAAGAGGAGTAGTTTTGGGACTAATTGACAGAGCTTTTAGACTATCCCAGCCTATTTTCCACCAAAAAAATATGTCTCTGGCTGTTACACTCTTACTCGAAAATGGTTACCCGCTGAACTTTGTTTTCGCGATTTTTTTGGAAAAACTTAAATCTCTTCACAAAAGATCTCCATCGAGATCTTCCGACGATGAAGATCTAACAAGCAAGTCTTACCTGTCTGTTCCGTATGTAAAAAATATTTCAGAGAAGTTTACCCATCTCACTAGCATTGTAGACAGAAAATTGAGTTTATACGGTTTTAACCGACTTAATGGTTGTACATAAGGACATAGTCGATAATGCTTCTCAGAGCAATGTTGTGTATCGCATTAATTGCTCTGATTGCGACGCTTCCTATACTGGACAGACTGGCAGACTTTTGGGAACTCGCATTAGAGAACATAAACGAGTAAATCCTGGGGGACATTCGGTGGTACAAATGCATTGCGTGGATAATAATCACAAGTTTGATTTCGGGAATGCTGCAATTCTCGACAAAGAACCGTTCCATGTCAGACGCTTGGTCTCTGAAATGTTACATATTGGCTTACAACATAATAGCATTAACTTACATACGGACACTGCCTTTTTAGGCGAGGCTTATATTCCGCTAATAAATAAAATAAAACACCGTTCTACTGTTTAAATAAATTCTTCAATTTCTTTTGTGCGGCTGTTTGTATTTTCGCCTATATGCCTGTTTGTTTTTGCTTGCGTGTCTCCGAGTTCACGGCGTGCGTTCTTCGAACTCGCATTAGTAGTTCTGACACCGACGACTACAGATCGCTCTCTCCGGATGGAGAATGGCTATGAATACCATCTGATACGTTTAGACCGCTGTTCGTGTAGCATGCAGTAAGTCAATTACTTTTCTATCTATTATACAGTTCTTAACATTCACTGCATTCTGCAGTTTTGCCGGGCCACAGTTTGCCACCTTTCGTCTCCCTCTGCTATGGAAGACGAGATTGACTCTCACAGTCGTTTGCTGCACGGATGCGGGCCTGACATACGCTTTATAACATCGCGGATTCGAGATGCGCGCTCGATGTTCTCAAGAATACGAACTTTTCCTATATCTGTGCTTACGTCTTCGTGTCAGCTCGTTGCGATACCACCGCTCACGTGCTTATTAATTTAATTTCTTATACATCGTATATGCGTTCTTTGATTACTATCACTGAAGAGGGCCCAATTCAGGGCAGAAACGTTTGATAATTTTTAATTTGTTAATATTTTAATGTATTGACTAAGAATTTGTTAATTATAATTTTCGCATATTAGATCCTGCGTTGGCTCTCATAGCCCATTATTTACCTTGTTTTTAAGAAATAAATTACGATTCCCCCTCCTTTCATTAATATTCTCAGGAGCGGTATGTAAAGGGGGGGATACGTCGAATCGTTCTATTCTTCCTCTTCTTTATTCGACGTCTCCTTCGCGTCAATTTGAACGAATCGACTCAATAGATCTCGCAGTTGCATCATCATTCCGTCTCTCGGGCAGGTAATACCGAGGATCCTCAGATCAAAATTGCCGGATGCCGTTACGGTTTTCGTGAATTCGTTGAATCTGTAGAATCGGTTTTTACTGATGAAGTACAGATTACCGTCGATGTATCGAAAGGCCGACGATACGCTGTGAGGTATTCCCGGAAATATCATATCAATGTGGTAGAACTTAACGATAGTCATCGAACAATCGTCTATCTCGCCCACAACATTATCGTTGTATATGATATAAGATCGTCCTTCGTTCGTGTTCAGCACGGCGTTGATCTTTGCGTTCGTATCGAGAAGTCAGAGATCTGCGTGAAATCTCGGCCAAGTTAAAACTAGCTTTACACGCGGATAAGTGATCATATAGCTCATATTGCCAGCGAACAGCATGATATTGCCCGAGGGCGCCTGATACGCGGCCGTCAGACGCGTGAAATTCTTAGGAAGAAATTTCACGCGTCCGTCAATAGCAAGGGTTTCTTATAAATTTTCCCGTCTATATCGATCGACCACATGTATCGTTCGTGCGAGATATACAATCGACCGTTCATTATCAGTACGATATCCACGTTTCGCAAGGTGCACAGATCCGTTTCGACGTTTTTCGTAGCCGTCGTCGTCGTCGTCGGTATCGTCGTTGTGGTAGTCGCCGGTGTTGTCGTCGTTAGTTTTGGAAAATTAACGTTTTCTTTAGCACCGTACAAGTGTTGTATGGAAAGAACGTCCTCTAGACTGAGTTGAACGGGGAATGCATCATCAGGCACGTACGTGTACATCACCGAATCTTTGTGAAAAGTGTGTGGCAAGCCTAAAGCGTGACCGATCTCGTGCGTCAGCGTGTAAAGTAAATTGTACGTTCCCGGGGGATTCTTATTCAGCTGTATGTGCCACGTCTCCGCTTTGTCTACGTGCACCTCTGAGACGTAATTGCGTTCTCCGGTGGGAAAGAACGCGTGAGCGAGATCTCCGTGGGGGCCGTCGAGCGCAGTCGAACACAGTTTTTTTCGTCGGAGGGGGGGTTTACCATCATGTGACGCCACTCACGAAACAATATCAGAATATCGGGATTCAGCAAATCGCGCTCGAACGTCAATGACGAATTCGCTGCCCACAGATCGAACGCGGCACGGGTCGTTTTCAAAATCAAGTCGTTGGCCAGATGAAAATTCCATTTGAGATGTTTCTTCGGCCATTTGTCCGAAAGCGGAGCGAACGTGCGCTCCGAAATGTCCTCGACGCCGCATCGCGGTTTACGCATTCGATTCAGCGTCTCTTCGTTTAATTCACCGTCGCCGGATAGTCGATGGAATTCTTGAAACAGTGAGATGGCTCGATGTAACTCCTGCGTAGTGTTGTAGGACGATGAAAATCGCTGTGTGTTGAAAAAAGAAAAAGAATTCGCTACCTGATTTGATTCCGTAAACACACTCCCCGTACACTCCCCCGCGCGGGACGAGCCATGCACGCGACTGAGAAGCGACCGCACGGGCGCGCGACGGGCGGCCCCTATTCACACGAGTCGACGGCGCAACCAAATATCCCTACGCGCGCGACCGCCGCGAGAAGACGATGCGGGTGAGATTCATTAAGGTCTTCACACATAAAATGCCGTAAGGACGTAAAACGTAAGCGTAAGAAAATCTATCAATCCCAATCGAGTATTTTCCCTTACTGGGATTACGTACAGCGCAATACTTGATTGGGATTGGTCGATTTTCTTACGCTTACGTTTTACGTCCTTACGCGATTTTGTGTGTGAAGGCCTTTAGTCGAGAAGATTCCAAGGCATTAGCATACGTTTTTAGAGAGATAGAATTTACATTGTGACGCACTATTATGAGAAAGAAATCCCGATCCAAGTGAGAGATTGAGTATAAAAAGCAGTTATCGGTGGTTCAATAACCCCGACAGCACGTATCGTTCCAAGCTAGAGAACGGATACATTTGTTTACGACAACGATGATCGCCATAACGCATTTACGGCAAGAAGGAAGTACCACAAGGACGCCATTATTGTATCGAAGTGGACTCGTCTATTATTATCCATACGAGAGGGAATCACGTTACGCATTGAATATCGTATTGGATTTTGCCCAGGAGGCTAATTACATCACACGAGGTAATATATATATATTTCTGAATTACCATAGATCACCAGATTATGCCCAATGATAACTGTAATATCATTACAGCCTTTCTTCGATCTCTGGTTGCAGAAATGTATATCACGAGAAATATTGTCCCAGAGAACTTTGAATATGTGAATGGATCGCTCTTTTCACCGGATTGAAAGACATTTCGAGTTTGTTAAATACCTTCGAGAAGTTCTACGTGGATTAAAGACTCGTTTCTTAATATTACAATCGAGAATATTAATAATGTAACGCGTGCCTTTCTTTTGATGTTCACCGACTTAATTTAAAGTTTGTTCATAATGAGTTTGTTTCTATCGGTATATATTTTCGTTTCTTAAAGTCTATCTATATATTCTGTACATTATTCATATATTTGCGGCATAATGATTGGTGCGTAACAATCTTACCGAAAGCTTAAAATTATAATCGGTTTAACTAATTATCTTTTAATTTTCCTTATCCATATTTCTTTTGAGAAATACTATTTATGTGTTATAATTCACCGATGTAATTTTTGTGTATGGCTATTATTGCCTCAATATTATTCGAATAAGACCGAGATCATTACGCACTAAATCCACCATATATCAATACGAATTGTTTTTACTATTGTACGTTTGTTATCATATGAAGACTTTTATTTGATATGTTCAACGAGTTTGATGATACGTATTTACTTTATGGAAAGATATAATCTAATAAAATAGTATAAGTTCACCAATGAGAATTCCTTTATAATAAAGTACGTAATCAATTAATGCAAAGGATTTTTCACACTTTTTTTCAAACACTGTGCACCGTTGTTGTTATCCAGATACCCATATTTTTTGCAGATAACTGATCACAGTCTCATTTTGATTCGATTCACAATTTACCGCCACGACGATAATAATCGCGCACGTAATTACGCGCGCGAGCGACATCGTCGAGAGAGAGAACAATACGTTTCTCTCCTCGACCCCTTGACCCCTTGAGAAGTGATAAGCGTCACCGCCCGATCGAAGCGCGAGTGACCTACGTATCGAGCGATGCGTTCCTTTTTTCAGCGATCGCGACGCGAGTGAGGAGGATCTCAGTAAAGGTGTCAATTCGTGAGACGCTGAAAATGAGCGTCGACGAGGCGAACGTGACAATTTCGCTTTTGACGTTAGCGTAAAAAATGAAGTTGCATTTGTATAATATTCAGCATCGTCCTAGTACAATAAAAACATAGACTTTAATATACGTAAAAATAATAATAATTATTGTTAAATAATATCTTCAAGTAATAATATTTTATGGATACATACATAAATAAAAGATAGTAATTCTGAAGATTTAGAAATTGATATCGCGACGCGAATGAGAGGTCTCAGTAAGTCTAAATGTTAGCGAAAATAGGTATTGCGACGCAGGTGAAAGGTTAAATATTATATGATTCGGATGAGAGGTCCCAGTAAGTTTGTAAAATGTAAACAGAAATAGATATCGCGACGCGGGTGAGAGGTTACTTATATAAATATATGGGACGTTCCATGTCAACCGGGACAGGGCCGTCTCCAAAATTCTATTGAACCGATTAAAATGGTTAAGGGCTTAAAATCTTTGTTTTTGTGTGCTTTATCAAATACAGTGTGGTACTTTTGAAAATTCAATATGGCGGTCAAAATATGGCGCTTCATATGAGTTAAAAACACAAATCATATGATTAAATTGTTGTTTCTAATGGAAAAAAGAGGATACATAGCTTGTGAGTAGATAGCACTAAGATTTGGATGTCTCTCAAAAAAATAAAAATGGCGGATAGTAGGAGTTATTTTGAGAGATCTACCCCGGGGGCTCCGAGGGGGAAGCGGGGCGGGGGGGTATCGCGGGCAAGGGGGGAGCGGAGCGGGGAAACTCGAGGGCGAGGGGGTCCGCGGGGAAAAAGGGGACTCGAGGGCATGGGTGGTCCGCGGGGAGGGGGGGTGGTCGGCGAGCATGTCGGGACATGTTTATTAAATGTTAATAAACATATCAAGGGTACCGCCAAGGGGGGGGGGTGTCCGCGTTCTACGCTGAGAGTGGTCCGGGGGTGAAGAGTAGGTGTCCGCGTTCTAGGGCGAAGGGGTCCGCGCGGGGGAGTAGGTGTCCGCGTTTTAGACCGATGTGGTCCGCGGGGGGGGGCATCACTTTATCGGCGCGGGGTATTACAAAAGCTAACGGGCGCCGTTCGGCTGCTGGAATTTTATCGGCGGCGCGCCGCGGGAGGATGGGGGTCCGCGTCCAACGGCCACGTCGGTCCGCGTGACGTCACACGGCTCGCCCGCGTCTCGTTCGCCGTTATCTCTTCTTCGCGCGCGGTTTCTCTTTCTTGCTCCCACGTTATTAATTTTTTAGGTAAAAAAAAACAAAAAAGAAAATACCTTAATCTCGACGAGGGGGGGCCCCATGGCCGCGGCCCGCCGGCATCTGTCTCAACGCAGCCATCAATTCCAATTGGTCGAACGCCTCGTCCGCCAACCTTTCGTCCTCCGCGGTTGGACGATACGCGCGACCCTGCGCGAGGGAGTCGGCGTAAATTTGTGCCCGCCCGCGTCCGATGGCCGGGAGGCCGAGAGCGTTCCGCAGCGCTTGCTCGCGTGAAATACCGTGGTAGCGTGCCCACCTGAACTGTTGGGAGGCCGAGAGCGTTCCGCAGCGCTTGCCCGCGTGAAATACCGGGTGGCGTGCCCACCTGAACTGTTGGGAGGCCGAGAGTGTTCCGCAGCGCTTGCCCGCGTGAAATACCGGGTGGCGTGCCCACCTGAGCTGTTGGGAGCCGGGGCGAGGGTGGCTGACGCGGGGGAGCCGGGGCGAGGGTGGCTGACGCGGGGGAGCAGTGGACTTTGCCTCCTGAATTTCACTATCACTATTATCACTATCGTCTATAACTTCAGATTCGAAGTTATCAATGTCAAAGTCGGAATCAAAAAATTCTGCGATACTAACGTTTAGTACCGGCCGCCCGCGGGGGATAAGCCCGCGTCCGCCACCGTTCGTCCGCGGGCTACGCGGGAGACGCGGGAGACGCGGGAGAGCAGCGACAAAGTCATTAAAATTAAAATCATCAAAGTCGTTAAAATTAAAATCATCAAAGTTGTTGAGGATAGAAACCGAATTCCGTTGCGAGAGAGGAATTGTTGGGCGCCGTATCTTTGCCAACGGCACTGATCGCGAAGTGAGGCGAAAAGAAAGGGCCATTACCGAGATATCGAACATGGCCCTGCCATGGAGCGTCGCCCAATAATCCTTCGCTCCCGTTCAATTTGTGCGAACTCATGCGAGTCATGCGCACGCGTTTACGCGCTTTCGTGCAATACGCAACGCGGTTCGATCACGGATCGATATGATTCGTCCTCCCTGTAACGCACCCGGCTCCCCCGCCGAGCCACCCTCATGCCGGAACACGACCGTCCGCCGGCAGGCAGAATAGTAGTAGCACTCGCGCCGAAAAGTCGAAAACCGTTCGCCGCGATCCGCATCCTCGATCGATTGCCGCGCGAGACGGAGGTCATACGCTCCACCAGCCGTCTTCAACGGGGAAGTGGACGACCTCAGTGAGCGAGAACGCGATTCTCCTCACCGACTTGGTGCACAAAAAGCTTCACTTCTGTGCGGGACTTGTCGCTCTCGGAGCCGTCCCCCAGCGAAACGTTAAAAGCGTCGCACGTGATACTCCACTTAGTGAGATCACGCAACGCACTGTATCGTTAAAAGCGTCGCACGTGATACTCCACTTAGTGAGATCACGCATTGCACACTGTATCGTTAAAGGACAACTGTGCTTAATTGTGCTGTGATTAAAGATATTAACCAAAGAAACGGCGGTAATCATTTGCAAACTCCTCGCCGATCAGAGATACGCTTCGCGCCCTTGTCAGGGCGGAATCCGGCAATCCTTCGTGTCCCAAGGCTTCCTTGGCCGAGCACGAAACATTCTGGTCCTTCGAGCCGGATCGAAGCCCTTCTTTCGGCTACGAGGAATCATTCCTGAATCATGGAGGCGCTGTTAGAAGGTCAGTCTATGCGGTTGCGAGTCATCGAACGCGCATTAGACAATTTCAAGAAGCTGGGCAGAAAGAATCTGACCGCGGCGAAAATCCGCAATCGAATCCAAACGTTGAAGGAGGACTGGGAAGAGGCGAAAGCTGGACATCGTGCTCTCCTGGCTGCTGTCCCCGTCGCAGAGCGCCCTGGTTACGAATACTTCCAGAGCCTGAGATTCGAAGCCACCCAGAAGATGTATCAAACCGCATCCGATCACATGGCCGAGTGCCTTGAAGAACTGGAGCCGTACGTACCCCTAAATCAATCGTTTAGTTTCGGACAGCAGTCCCCGGGATTTTCGTCCGCCTATTCGATCTCACATTTACCGCCGATGAAACTTCCTCCGTTCGACGGGAAGTATGAGGAATGGGAGAGTTTCCGCGATCGATTCACGTCTCTTATTCTGAATAATAAAGATTTATCAAATTTTACGCGAATGCATTACTTAATTTCATGTCTCAAAAACCGCGCTCTTGATTGCGTAAAAGATATACGAGTCACAGCCGATAACTTCGATATCGCGTGGAACACTCTAAACACGCGTTTCGAGAACAAACGCCGCTTGATTAACGTGCATATGACTGCGTTGCTCAATTTGCCCGCAGTCGCAAAAGAATCCGCGATCGAGCTACAGTCCCTATCTGACCGCATTCATACCGCTGTCGCGGCTCTTAACAAATTAAATCGTACTCCGGAGGAGCTTTGGAGCGACATGTTAGTGAGTCTCGGAACGCAGAAACTCGACGCGGTCACAAAAAAGGCATGGAATCTCAAGTTCAGCGAGGACTGGAATCCTCCCTCTTACGAAGCGTTCAATAAATTTCTGGAGAATCGAATTCGCGCTTTTGAGGAATGGAAACTCTCCCCTTCACCCTCCGATAAAGCAAAAATTGCAAATCTGCATAAAATCAGTAGCGCGAACATATGCGCGAAAGCCGTATCGCAGTGTTCGCTGTGCAAAGCTAAACATGCGTTCAGCGCCTGTCCGCAATTCGCGGGGAAGAGTCCGAGTCAACGACGTGAAATCGTGCAACGGGAACGACGTTGCTTTAATTGCCTGAGCCAACATCACGCCGTCAAGGCATGCTCGAGCAAATTCCTCTGCCGCCTGTGTCAGAAACCACATCATACGATGCTTCATGTTGACTCCGACTCTCCCCCGAAAACCGAGGAAATAACCCCGGCAAACGACCAACCGAAGGCCGTCGACGCAACAACAAGCGAAGTAAACTCACTGTTCGCGTCTTCAAAGACCCCTTCGCGTTCTTATGTTTTGCTCGCAACGGCTTGGGTCACCGTAAGCTCGCCGCTCGGTAGGTCTGTTATTGTTCGAGCTCTGCTCGATCAAGGTTCCAAGATGAGCTTCATTACAGAAGAACTCGCGCAGTGTCTCAGGCTGAAACGCGTTCGAATGCCGACCTCGGTTTCGGCTGTCGGCGGTGTACACGCCGGAACATATCAACACGCGGCTCAAGTAAATATTTCGCCGAGAAACAAACAGACTCCGGCATTCTCTACGCACGCGTTAATCCTGAAATTGTTAAGGGCATACGCGCCGAAGCGTATGACGAAGGAGCATACTTTAGCTCACCTAGCAGATCTCCCATGGGCTGACCACGACCCCATGAGCGCAGATCCCATCAGTATAATAGTCGGTGCAGATCTCTACAGCGTCCTCATAGTTGACGGGCTTCGTAAGGGAGCGGTCGGACAGCCGATCGCTCAAAACTCAGTACTAGGATGGGTGATCTCGGGGCCCATACCACCTTCAAAGGTGGAGTCGCATATTACGTCGGTCGCATCATCGCCGGAACAACCGCCCCTCCGGGTGAGCGCACATCACTGCCTTAATCTGTCCCTCGATCAGGAACTTAGAAAATTCTGGGAGGTCGAAGAAATTCCGCATAAGACGCATCTTAACCCGGAAGACGAGCAATGTGAGGAGCATTTTCGCCGCACCCACTCACGTTGTCCCGATGGCAGATACATGGTCCGCCTTCCGTTTAGGGCCGGTCCCCTTATCGAAATAGGTCATTCTCGAGATGTCGCCGAGCACCATCTCAAAGGCTTAGCTCGGAGATTAGATGCTCATCCGGAGCAAAAACGGGAGTATTCCGAATTCTTACGCGAGTACGAAACCCTCGAGCATATGATCGAGGTGCCCGCTTCAGATGAAGCGGACGAGCAACGCGTCTACATCCCGCATCACGCGGTCATGCACGAAAGTAGCGCCACGAGTCATCTGAGCGTCGTCTTCAACGCGTCTTGCGCAACGTCAAACGGGTCCTCGTTAAACGACCATCTCCTGGTCGGACCCAAACTTCAACCTGATCTACCGGCTATCATCTTGCGATGGCGACTATTCAAGTACGTATACACGGCCGATATGACTAAAATGTATCGGCAAATTCGTGTCGACCCGCGTGATGTAACGTATCAACGCATTCTTTGGCGAGAACGTCCTACTGATCCGCTTCGCGAATACATCCTTCTCACCGTCACATATGATACCGCGGCCGCTCCGTACTTAGCGCTTCGCGTACTCGATCAGTTGGTAAACGACGAAGGACAGGCATTTCCCTTAGCTGTTTTCATACTCCAGAAAGAGAAATATATCGACGAAACTCTCTTCGGCGCGCATCGCCTCGAGGACCTCCGTATCTCCCGCGATCAACTCATCGCCCTCCTACGGAAAGGTGGCTTTGAGCTAAGGAAATGGGCCAGTAATAATTCGGAGCTTTCGTCGGACATTGATCCCGCGAATCACGAACTCGCGTGCAACAAAATTTTGAAAACGGATGAAAGTTTGAAAATCCTCGGGGTCAGTTGGAACCCTGCGCTCGATATCTTTCAATTTCAAACGGCTACCGACGACCCTGCTCCGCAAACAAAGCGATCGATTCTTTCCGCGATCGCGAAACTGTTTGACCCGCTCGGTTGGGTGACTCCCGTCACGATTACCGCGAAAATTTTGATGCAACGGTTGTGGCGTTTTAAGTTCGAGTGGGACGACACGCTCCCTCATGACATATTGCGCGAGTGGAAACCGATTTACAATCAATTATCCGCGCTCAACGAGCTTCACTTGCCGCGGTGGACCGGTCAAGAGTCGGACTCTGATCGCTGCGAACTGCACGGCTTAGCCGATGCGTCTAACGTCGCGTACGCCGCCGCTGTCTACCTGCGCGTAATCTCCAAATCTGGCCGTATAACTATATCTCTGCTTATGGGAAAATCGAAAGTCGCTCCGGTGAAAACGTTAAGCGTTCCCCGGTTGGAGCTACTCGTAATGACTTTAGTTCGAGAATCGGTCAAGATCGATTCCTCCGCGTGTTATTGCTGGATCGACGCAGAAGTCGTGCTTGCGTGGTTACGTCAACACCCGTCGAGATGGAAGACTTTCGTCGCGAACCGCGTCGCTGAGATTCAGTCCCGTCTCCCCGATGTGACTTGGCGTCACGTGTCGACCGCCGAAAACCCAGCAGATTGTGCATCGCGCGGATTACTAGGGCACGAACTCGCAACTCACCCACTATGTGGCAGGGACCACCATGGCTCAAGTTCCCCGCGACGCGATGGCCCGAGGGTCTTCCCTCGCCCCTGACGGAAACTTCGATAGAAGAAAAGATTGTCACCACGCACGCGGCGAGAGTCCCCACGCCGTGGGATCTTGCCTCACAATATTTGGACTGGGCCAAACTGATTCGAGTCACCGCGTATCTCATTCGATTCGTCTCCTGTCGCGGGCACTCTAAAAAATTCCCCGCTCTTGAGCATCACAGACGCGCCTTATTGGCCTCCGAATGCCACCGCGCTCGCACATTCTGGCTCGGGGCTATCCAAGCCGACTTATTCCCTCATGAATTGCACGAGCTCACTCAGAACCAACCCGTCAATTCCAAGAGTCACATTCTCGCTCTCAATCCCTTCATAGATAGCGAAGGATTGATAAGAGTCGGAGGACGCCTGAGAAACGCTCCACTCTCGTATCACGCGAAGCATCCAATCGTACTCGCTTCCCACCCGTTAGTCACGCTAATCATTAGGCAGGCTCATCTGCGCGCCCTTCATGCGGGGCCGCATTTAACTCTCGCAACGTTGCGCCGCGATTTCTGGATCTTAAATGCTCGCAGTTCAGTCAGATCTGTTATACATAAGTGTGTGAATTGCACGCGCAAAAAGGCCGCCGTGCCGCAGCAGCTCATGGGAGATCTCCCGTCCTTGCGCGTGTCGGCGCCTTCCCGTAGTTTTCTCCACTGTGGGGTCGATTACGCGGGGCCGGTGCAGGTTCGAGCCTCCGGGGGGTGCGGCATTGTTTCGTATCGCGCTCTTTGTGTGCCTCGCGACGCGCGCAGTGCACCTTGAATTAGTCGGAAATTATTCCACACCTGCATTTTTAGACGCCTACTCTCGATTTTGCTCTCGTAGAGGATTGCCGGAGTCAATGCATTCCGATAACGGAACTACGTTTGTCGGAGCCGACAAGGAACTAGCCAAGGCATACCGAGCGGCAGTAAACGATCCCAATTCCTTAAATGCCATCGCTTCCGATAATGTACAATGGCATTTCCTCCCCCCGTCCGCACCGCATTTCGGCGGCCTCTGGGAGGCAGGCGTACGCAGCGTAAAGTACCATCTTCGCCGAGTTCTTAAGAATCACACGCTAACATTCGAAGAGCTTACGACTCTACTATGCAGGATCGAAGCGTGCTTAAACTCGCGTCCTCTCGCCCCTTTAAGTGATACGTTAGACGATTATGAAGTACTGACCCCCGGTCATTTCTTAATCGGGTCCGCGCTCACAGTCAATACGAAACCCTCGTTATTAAACGTCAAAGAGAATCGCTTATCACGCTGGCAAAGCGTTCGTCACATCATCGAGCGGTTTTGGCGGCTGTGGCAGACGGAATACGTTAGCACCTTACAGCAACGCGTCAAATGGCGAAGATTAAAAGCGCCAGTGAAGATCGGGCAACTCGTCTTGCTACGAAATGCTATTTTACCTCCCTGTAAGTGGGAGCTCGGTCGTGTAACACAGTGCCATGCGGACGCTGACGGGCTGATTCGTGTGGTGACCGTGAGAACACCGACCTCAGAATATAAACGTCCGATCGTAAAATTATGCCTGCTCCCGATCGACTGTGAGGCGCATGCTGACTGACCTCTCCGGCATAAGCGTTGTCAATGAACTTGTCACGGCGGGCGGTACGCTCTGTATCGCCACGTTTTTTTTTTTCACAAAAAAAAATTTATGTAAATAGCTTGTCTTACTCTAAGTTGATCTAGTTATAAGATATATTCTATCTTCCCGCATCGACCTATCGACCGCCACGAGCACATCGCGGATTTCGAAACTTATTTCGAGGCGGTCGTTAAAATTAAAATTATCAAAATCGTTAAAATTAAAATTAAAATTATTTAAATCTGCGGCATGTCCCACAATTTCACTTAATTTTACGTATTTAGCCTCATACGGGGGAAGGTTTGGAGATATCACAAACAAGAAAGTAAAAAACAATCACAAAGGCGTCACTAATCCTCGAAAAAAATATTTTCGGGCGAAACACGTTCAAGCAGGCTCACGGCTACGATGAGACTGAAGTCGCCAGAGAAAAATATAATGGCGGTCGTGTAAACTGATAGTCGCTTCCAGCGAAGTCTCACGCTACAAAGGCGAGCGCTTCATAGTTTACGATATACGATACCTTAAATTTCAAGTGGCCTGAGTGGTTCGAGTCGAACGTCGCATATACGACTCGAATGGAAATGCATGTGAAGAAATTAAGTCGTAATTTATATTTAAAAAAAAAATACATTTTTTATTCTTCTTCTTTTACATATTTTTTGTTTTTACATACTACGGTAGCGCACTAAAAAACAATTCTACTCAATAGATGGAACATCGCGTCGATGCACAGATTTGCGACTGTAAACAAAATAGCGAGTTAGACACTTGTCTCTGCAATGATCTCACCCTTCTAGAACATGCGAGCCGCCATTCGGTTACGGCGCGGCGCTCGGCTCCTCGCATCGACCCGATCGATGTTTCGCGTATATATATATATATATATATATATATATATATATATATATATATATATATATATATATATATATATATATATATATATATATATATCATTTTAAATCTCTATGCTTTCGATATTTCGTTTTCTTTTACCGTGATTTTATATTTCGTGCAATCACTTTTAACGCTTCTTTCGTTCACTGTTGCAACAATTTAAACCCGTTTCACTTCCGATTTCAATCTTTCGATTACCGCTGATTTTACACTTTCGAAAAACTATCGGTGTTGTTTTTAGGGAAAACTGTCGCGTGCAAACCAGAAGCTTTCGCGTGTAATATTTTACGTTCGCTCTTCTTTCTAAAATTTGTTAAACACGCACTCCCGAATTAACGCACTTCTTTCGACCGTTCACTCGCGTATAACACTTTCAAGACAGTTTTCCACTTACCCGCCTTGTCATCGGCTTTCGATATCTCCATGGCCTCAACTCCTGCAGCCACGTCCTGCGCCGTGGAAGCTTGCTGGGTCTCCATAACCTTTTGAGGATTGGATTCAAAGCAAAGCAACAACACCTTCTTTTATAAACACTTTCGTAATTTATTTGTATCACATTTACACACTTTCAATATTAGAAAACTTTCAATATGTAATAAGTAAACTTTCGACAGCAATGTATAATCTGACGCGCAATCCGTGTACTCAGATGTCTCCTGAAGGAATGAACGTCGCACACGTTCGTGCACGAAGCTGGCGCAGCAGTAGTAGAGGGGAGCGATACGACCGCTCTCTATAGTGTTCATATCTGGTAGGTGACACCCATACTTGACAGAGTTGGACAATCAATGCTGCGAAGGTGTCAACAATGTAATGAGGTACAGGGCAGGCTATTTGAACAGCTATTATTGTAAATTGTCAGAACATGCAAGAAAAAATAAATTTTATTTGTTCAAAACATTTTACCGAAGATCTGACTTTTCGGATGCATATAACTTCTTAAGGACGCGTCAGCGACTATATGTTCTTTAACAAAAAATGATCCCCTCTGTGTGACCTATTATTCCTCAAAGTTTGTCGATAAGGTCCTGGGCACCCTGTATACGTCAAGGTTAAAGTCATTGGGGTTGGGTCCGTTATTATGCACTTTTACCTAGACACGTAATATTGGACACGTTTCATTGGACACGTAACAATTGGATACCGCACGATTGGACATAGAACGATTCGACACCGCACTATTGGACACGCACATTGCACGATTGGACACCGAACGATTGGAGACACCGCACGATTGGACACAGCTTTAACATTGTACGATTTACGTGATATTTGTGTATAGACAGTACATACGTAAGCGACGTACAATACACACGGGTCTACGCCCCTCCCCGCAATGGTAGGTGGGGGTGGACCTCGGTTTGCGTGATAAGTTGAAAACCCATGTGGAACCGATTGTGCGATGTCCAATCGTGCGGTGTTGAATCGTGCGGTGTCCAATCGTGCGGTGTCCAATCGTTCGGTGTCCAATCGTGCAATGTGCGTATTTAATCGTGCAATGTCGAATCATACTGTGTCCAATCGTGCGATGTCCAATAAAACGTGTCAAATATTGCATGTCTAATCGAGCGGTGTCCAATTGTTACGTGTTTGAACAGGATGTACCGCCCGGTGAAAGGTGTACACTGCCCGTCAACGACTCCTTTCCTGAAATAAAGGGGGAACATAAAAGTCTAGAGACGCAATTGGTTACTTCTATTGAAATCACTAGAACTTCTGTGTTCCTCGGAAAAGAATCGTTGACAAGCAGCCCAGTAAGCAAGGAACATTAAATTAACGTTTAGAAATATTGACTTTATGTGTATTTTTTAAACGTTTTTTAATAATATTTTACACATATTTGAAAAATATTATTTCGTAATATGATTTTTCTGAATGTTGTTAAAATATTTTAAAAACGTTACAGAAAATATTTTTTAAATGTTACTCTGACATTTATTTGAGATCAATGCAACAGTTCAAAATTTCTTGTAATTTGGACTTGGAAATAACGTTGGTAGTATATTAATGTTCTGTTGTTAGAATGTTATTGTTTTATATTGATGCGTACATTATCCTACGTACGATGCGTGAGTGCGTATACACGCGTGTGGATCGAGCAGTGCGGAGTGCTCTTTATTTACAGTATATTTATATATTATTAAGTAACTATTATATTCTAAAAGTTGTATATTAATAATAAGAACTTGTTTAATATCGCCAGTAGTTATTGGAAGTGGTTTCAAAGAAATACGACAAACCTCGAGATGCGTGTTTAAATGCACGATTCCTGTTTTATTAATTTATTCGCGTGATAAAAGTAAGGCTTTGATTGTATCGAGTCGCCGGTGGAATACAGAGTGATATAAAGGCATGCACTCTTAGAGAGTCGTGTGAATGCTACATAGGCTGCGTTCCGATATTCATTGCAAGTACTATAAGCATCATTCTGGTCTTCGTTGCACATCGTATATCAAACCAAGATAGAGCGATGCTTACAGTACTTGCAGTGAATATCGGAACGCAGCCATAGTATATGATCAATATGGTAGAACAATATGGTGGATCAACATGGTGGATTAATAAGCGGAAAAATTGAATATCTTAACAGATCTCAATTAACCATACGTGCTATGAATAGTAGCTGATATGATTATTTATAACCTATAATTTAGGTTAACTACAAATAACGTTCTTTGGGTATCGGTAGAAGCTATATAGTGGAATTATTTGCTATTTTTTTGCAATTTACTGCCGATTATTTTCAGCTGTTTGAACGCGTTGAGATCATGAGCAGACGCACGCTTGTCGCGACAGCCAATCGGAAGCAGTAATAGTTCTGGAGACTGTAGTCGCATTATCTTACATACGTATGATGCGTGAGTGTGTCATATATACGTACGTTTGTGCTTGTGCTGTCGAGCACTTTTAACCCTAAAGAGCATCCCTTAATTTTCTCATACGTGAAAAGCCAAACTTGTACCGCGTGTATAATGTTTCTATTTGTTGTTAGACAACTTTCTAATAGATAATTTTGTTTGTTTTTTAATAGGGAAGACGATAGTAGTCATCAATTTGCGGTAGTAAAAAAAAACAGTTAAAAAATTTTGAAAAACAGAAAAAAGAACCAAAAATTGGGCTGAAATGACTATTTTTATAAAAAATGCTGTAGTTTTTCATGAAATTCACCGATTTTAAAAATTCCAACGGATTTTAAAAGACGAATAGACAACCTTTAAGGGCATGTAAGCGATTTTTTCGTTTCTTTAAAAAAACATATTTCTTTGAACGTCTGAAGTAGAGGAAATGATGAAAAACTGTCGGATGGAAAAAATCGCAAGAAATGGAAAGTAAAACAGATTCTGTCGATTATTATTTATTTGAAAGGTAGTCAAAAGTTATAGAAGTATATGGAAACAGTAAAATTAACTCCACAAAAAATTTACAAAGTTTTAATCAGCTGCTGTGCAAGAACAGCAAAAATGAAATAATTGACCGAATCTTAAACAATTATATATGAAACAGGGGTAGAATTTTCAGGGGAGTGCTATAAAGTGTATAATTTTTCGTTACCGATTTTCACAAAAAATCTGAAATATACTTTACTGTGGTAAATGTCGAGCGTAAACGGCCAAAGGGGGTAATACGTTACCCCAAACGATTTTCTTTTTCGGTTTTCAGCTGCTGCACGGATCTAACGCACTCGCTGAATGACGGAAGTCGACTGCCGGATGACTAAACTGAATTATGGTTAGGGTCTCGGTATGAAAACTAACCTTCCTAAGTCAGGGGCGTAATTTGAATTTCGCGTGGAGCAACGTATTACCCCAGAAGTGCTCTCTAGGGTTAATTGTATACAACATTTTTATATGGGTAAGTAATTATTATATTCTAAAACTTGCATATTAATGATAAGAACTCAATTATCTATATGTGCTGTAAATAGGTAGCTGCTGATTCAAGATCTATTTTTTGACCTATATAAGAGAGAGATTTGCAGAAGAAAATAAATATACCAAAGTATTAAGGATCAAACATATTCTTGATGTACTCGGGCCGCGAGGCTGAGCAATATTCTAAGGAAAGTATTATACAAGATACAAAGATTGGACAATATCTTCCCTTGTCTTTCATTGACAATTATCTGAGTTTTGAAGATATGCCAAAAACTGATCAAAGAGCTTTCATGCAAGTTGTAAGTAAAACTGCTTATCACAATTATAATTAATTATATAAACATTTACAAATAACATTTCCGGTTAATAGTTACATAATCGTAGTAGATATAAATTTACACAATAAAATCAGACTTTGAAAATCCTCTCCCTCCCTCTCTCTCTCCCTCCCTTTTCTCTCCCTCTTTCTCCCTTTCTCTCCAAGAGTAGTAAATATAATATTTGCAATTTAGAGTCGACAAAGAGATCACCAGGACTTGTAATTTTTACTGATTGGTTGGGGCTCACATGTAAATAGTGTACATAATTGTAAGATAGTAGTTGGTCGCACATGTATAATCTTGATGTGTTTGATTCGCGTTTGATACTCGTTGTATATTAGTCATTAAGCTCATAATCGAAAGTTATCGTCGGTTTGAGACTCGCGCGAAACGTTGGCGGACCGCGACAGGTGTCAATACTCGCGCGACTCACCCGACTCGTGCTGCCCGCCCACGGGTGGCAGGCCTAATTATTGGGACAATAGTACTCGCATGATGTAAGGATATAAGGTGTACCATTGCGCATAATGGTTGCTGTTGTACGGAGCAGCCAATCAAATTTTGACTATAAATGTAGCGCGAGATTCAAATGCAGTATTAAGATCGGATTATGAATATTCTCTAATACATGTAATGATAATAAGTAAATTGATAATATATATGATAAGAAATAAAATAATAAAAATAAATTGATTGTACAAAAATATATATGAAGGTTAATGTGTAAAAATAATTATAAAACATAATAAATGCATTTTTTTCTACATGTTATTTTATTTGTGTAAATACATTTTCTTTGTTGCTTAATTTTTTAACTTTGTTCGCTTTTTTCTTTACTATGTTATTTAGAACAATATCCTTATTTATTTGTCTTAAACGTATGTATGTCCTAGTACGCACCAGACATGCAATAACTTTTATAGGAATACAATTATTACTTTTTAAACATACAATGTTCGTTAATTTGTCAAAAATTTTGTCTTGTGTACTTAAGAAAGTACCGTGAAATTTTATAAACTCTGTATTCATTTTTTCTGCTACATTTTTAAGTTTTTCGGAAGGATACAATTTCCTCGGGATAATGTGCAAGTCCAATTATTTGGTGGATTTGGGAGATCTTTAGTAGGAACTCCCAAATCACCATAACGATCACGGAATCTGTGTGCAACGTAACCAGCTATGTAAAGAAGTGCATTTTTTTCTATTACGTCTTGTGCAACGAGCCGCTCAAAATCTTCGAGTAATTGTACTTCATGCAGACCAGGACATTTTTTTTTCTGGACATTTCTTAAGTATCTGTAAGCTTTAGCGCTTAATCTTAGACCTATTGCAGACACAATATCTTCGGGCGACCAGCGTATACGGCTATTTGTCGATGACTTTAACCTCGCAATTTGACCTGGTGTAAATACCTTCCTTAAAACTTCAACGGATATTGCGTCAGTTTGCTTCTCTCTATCCGTAGTCATTTTGGTTACTTCTGCTTCTAAGTGTGTTACTCCTGTTTGCAACTTTGTCACTTCCATACGCAATTGCTCATTTTTTTGTTTTAGTATGTCTTTTTCTTTCAATAACTTTCGATTTTTTTCCTCTGACTCTTGTAGATACACCAATAATGTGTCCATTGCATTTCTCATTGAAACATTTGTATGATTATCAACCTTTTTGTCTCTGTAAAATAAAACGTTTCGATACAAACTGTATATATTAATAAATAACATAATAAAATGCTTATAAGTAATTTTTGTTTTTAGAAAAACATTTACTACATACATCTCTACGTTTGTTGTGTTATTTTCCAATATCATGTGTTGCACCGATTTTTCTGTAATACAGTTTATTTCTTCAATATTGTTAGTATTGTCTACATTTTGTGCAGCTTCTGCTTCCATATTTTGCACTATTTCTTTATGCGAAAAATGTTGCCTTTCTTGAACACATTTCACAAGATCTGTATACGTTGGTATTCCAGTCCTTATTCTTAAAGAATATGACGAGATATTTCATTTCCACAGGCATGTGAGATTTATAACATATATACAAATGTAAAAATACTTACGGTACTTTACTTTCACCGTTCTCTGGCATTCTCTTTCTTTTTCTTCCACGTTTTTTCTTCTCTTCTTCTTTTTCTGGTATTAACATCTTTGTTGGAATAGAGTTCTTTCTTAATCGTTTCATTTCTTTGGCTGGTACATTCTTCAATCTAGGTTGTGTCCACTTCATTATGAAGCAATCAGCATCGAAATGATTACTACATATCATTGCTATAATTAGATTAAAATATATGTATTTTAATATGTATAGTTTATATATATATATGTATTCTATATGTATGTAAATTAAATTAATTATATAAACTTACCCGTATCAACTTTGATATCTGTTTCCTTTCTTTTACAGGCATCAAGCCATTGCTGACGAATAACGTCTTCCTTTGGAAATCCGAAAAATTTCAAATTTTTTGTCTTGTCGGACGTGCGACTAGTACAGTGTTTTATACAACACGTTGGCATCGTTTTTTCAAATAAGGCTTAATATAACACGATGCTAATATAACCTAATCTGTGACTGTGACAGGCATGTATACAAGAAGCCATGTTGCTTTTTAGCATTTTTGGTCAAATTCTGATTGGTCAAAGAGCAGACGCTACTTTGAACCACTGCGCATCCTCGAGAATGGTACACCTTATATCCTTACACCATGAGTACTCGTTTGCGCCGCGCCGTACTTCCAGGAGCGCGAGCCGAGAGAGTTCCGGAGCACGCGGACACTCCCGTAAGAATCGCCGACAAGCTAAGATGGAGTATCAGCCACAGTCGAGTGCTCGAAGAAATCGTTATAACGACGTGTGCCTGCTTGCCCGTTTTGTGTTGCTTGCTGCTCGCTTTGCTTGCTTGCCCGCTACCTTGTCTGCCTGCACGCCTCCCGCTTGCTATCAAGGAGGATTCGCCACCAGAGAAAACAGACGAGAACGGCCGTGAGACCATCCCAGGAGGGCGCCGGGCTGCGATACGGTGAGTCGCTTCGCTTGATCTATCCCGCTTTCATTGTAATTAATTTCGCTTGCATTCGTGAGGGGATTGCCCCTCTGGTCCTTCGAACCACCCTAATACAGGACAATCGCGAATCCGGGGCGATTGATACTCCCCCGAGCACTGATTTTTTGGTATTATTTTCAATGTAGTGCCTATAGCAAAGATAGTAATTGCGCATTATCTGTATCTACTATGTTTATAGTTATTTTGATTGTGGCGTAACATATGCATATATTTTTTGTTTATGACAATTTATTAGATGAAAAAATAGATGAAAAACTCTAAAAGTGTCAGTAACATACAGACAAAATCATCCAAACGTCATATCAAATAAGTACTAACGCATTCACACTACATTGTTCAAGTCTTTTATGCATATAGATCTTCTATATATAAATGTGTGTTGCTTTGTTTTACCATATTTAGCAGAAAGCTTAAGTATTTATATATAAAAATCTTTTTGCAAATTTTTCATATATTTTTAAGTTTTTAAATTTAATGGAAATGGTACAGTAATATTTTTTTACAATTTTCTTTAACGGAGCAAACATACTGATAATATATAAAAATTGTACAATTTTTGTAACAGATAAATATTTACACTGACAGCTCGAGATCTTTTACTTTGAAACTTTTTAATCATTTTTGTGATATATTGAGCAAATGCTCTAATTGATTTACACCTATTTTTATTATGTAAAAGCATTTGTAATTCTATGCAATCAATACGATATATGTAAACTTTCTAAAAGAAGGTAGAATTTTGTCGGTAAAGTTTTTAAATATGGTATGTCGTATGTCGTATGTCCTTCAAAAATCAAAATGTATTTGTATTAATCTCTATAATGTATTCAACTGTATGTTTTATGTATAAAACGATCAAATAGATTCTTGAGGAGGAGCACCCAATGCGTCCAAAACCAAAAATAGTTACTCTGACTCTTAATCTTACAAACTTATATCTATAATATATGTCCTTTAATATGTTCTATAATATCCTATAATATGTGTTATTATATTTTAAAAGTCTTCTGAACTATTTTTCTTGCAATTTATAATAATATACTGCATTATATAGAATTACAAGTATAAATTTTTCAGGTAAACAAGGTTATGTTAATTGGAGGGAAACATGAAAAGGATTTTATTAGAAGAAGTTTGAGTGCTACATTTTCTGATGACAGCCTCCATGTGTTCATGGACTGGCCAAAAAAATAATTATAAAATTGGAGATACGCGCACAATTCTGAGCATTAAAAGTAAGTAATTTTTTAAGAGATGTATATATTACTTGCAGTATTAAATGCTATGTTTTATGTCTCAGAATTTATTAAAATTGTCTCCTATTTTTTTGTGGCAATCATCGTTAAAAAGCAGGACACACATACACGTTAAAAATTCTTACGAAATAAAAGAAAAATAATATATATCCATAAACTAATACTTTTGATCGATTTAGTATATATGTAAACTATTCCGGAAACTTTTGTGTTATTTCAATAATTATTATAAGTTTTAATTGCTGTTAAATTAACATTATTTATTTCTTTCATCTAACAATAAACTATATTGAATTTTTCTTATTCCAGAAGCTTTTAGAGCAATATTCCCTCGAAATACAGAAAAAGATTTTAAACACTTTGTAATGGAGTGGTTCAGATTCGCAAACGTCCGTAAGGGAAGAAAAAAACATTAAAAAGGTAATGTAATGTATTTCGGTATATACTCTCCATAAAATAAAATCATTATAGTTTGTCGCGTTATAATTTGTAAGTAACTTTTTCACTAATTTAATTCTACTTTTATTTTTCAGGAAGTGATAAATATATTATTTTACTTGCGTAGCTCCGCGCGAGTGATTATTATAGTAACAAATTTTTTTATTTGAAAGATGAGTTTTATCCCAAAACCTTCCGCTAGGATCAGTGATTTTCACCAAAGATATTATTGTGATAAACTGAAAACTGTAATATATGGTATATATATTATTTTTATATAAATAAAACTTTTTTATGATAATTAGTGAATTATTTCCCAATTGATTGCAAATTAGTATATAACAGGCCTGGGCAACTTCAAGCTCCGGAGCCACGACACTCTCCTACTTTCCGTGGATAGAAAAGAAGTGTCGTGGTTCTGGAGCTCAAAGTTGTCCAAGCCTGGTCTATAAAAGCAATCTAAATATTAATTAGACAATAAATATTGAGGTATTTTATTACTATTGCATATTTATTGAAAACATGTTGCCTGTAATAGAAATAAAACATCAATAAGAACTTTAAATAAATGTTAGAATTAATATTACAGTAATCTTAATATAATATTGTAATAAAGTTGATAGTACGTTTAAATTTTTATCTCAACAACATTACAGGAATGATAGAAAAACCTTAGCGCAATGTTATTTGCAACATTATGGCACTCCCATTTCAACATTACTGAAATTTCGGAATCCTGGTCAAAGTATGTTCATAATGGTGTTCTATACAACATTAAGAACTACATATTTAACAACATTACAAGTTCTAGAATATCGTTGCAATAACATTTGCTTACTGGGAGTGTACAATCATATATTGTAAAATCATATATCGTATTGTTTGTTTGCTTCGTTACTAAAGCACATATAGAATTAGTTTACGATTGCACTGCGGAAACGTTTTTGCACGCGCTGAAACAATTTATATCAAGGCGTGGAAAACCGGGTGACATATACTCGGATAATGGCACAAACTTTGTTGGCGGAAATAAAGAATTATAAGAGTTGACCAATTTATTATATTTACAACAATTTAAAATAAGATTGTGTCTAAATTGTCTGTTAACCAGGTAAACTGGCATTTTTTTCCTTCTAGTGAATTTCATTTTGGAGGTATTTGGGAGCCCGGAACTTTGGTAGAAAGGTCCAAATTGATTGTCTTCTAATAGTTATCCGTATAAAAGAACTAAAGCTTTAAAATCAATTAAATATCATCTGAAACGAATAGTAGGAAATGCGTTATTAACATATGAAGGAATGTATACTGTATTGACCCAAATTGAATCATGTCTTAATTCTCGACCTATTACAGTAATATCCAGTGATCCAAATAATCTTTGTGCCTTAACACCAGACCATTTTTTTATTAGTAGTCTACCCGGCCCAGGCTTTGCCTGAGCCAAATCTCACAGAAATTAATGAGCATAGATTTTCTCGATGGCAAAGAGTTCAATCAATGGTTTAACACTTCTGGAAAAGATGGTCTACAGAATATTTGACGCAGTTGCATCAAAGGACGAAGTAGAGGACGATAAAATCTCTCTCATCTCTTGCCGGACGAATTGTGGTATTATGGGAGGACCACACTCCACCCCTGTGTTGGAAACTAGCAAAAATTATTGACATTTATCCTGGAAAGGATCAATTGGTTCGAGTCCTTACATTAAAGACAAAGAACGGGATAATTAAGAGGTCAATGAGCAAAGTCAGTCTGCCACCGCAGTACAAAACTCATATAATTGAGTAGAAGAATGTATTAATCCCTTCGGGATTGTAAAATTTGACTCATTTTTGACTGTTTAATCAAAATCTGTTAATTCTAAAATTTATATTCATATCAAGTTTCTATAGACTAATGTTAATTCAATTGTATAAGTCAACGCATATTATAGTTGTATTGTAACATATTCTTGTCATTTAACATTGTATAAGCCAAGTCTAATTATTACATGATATGTATTTTTTATTCTAATTGAAACTAAGGTTTTAATGATGGGCGGTATATTTGATCTATATTATCGACAACGTTAGAATTAGGCAGTGCCTATTCGTATTGTCATCATTATACGGAATTCAGTGTTTGTCAACCTCTCGTCTAGACAAGACGCTCCGTTGACTGCTATAATAAAGTGACAAACATAGAGATATTTAGAGAGTTATTCCTACATATCGGCGTTTTCATTTCCTCACTCAAGGAAATAACACCATGACTCCTATAATCCTATAATATTTTTATCATATTTAGTTTAACGATTGATAATCTAATTTTTGTAATTATTAATAAATAATATATTAAAATAATTGTCTTTTTATACAAATTGTTTGATTCGAAAGAAGGTAAAATTTCTAGTAAACTCATAACAAGTACTCGAACATATATTTGATTCAGGTTCGAGTCTACTTGGAAATAATAGAGGAAGTGCGAGTATACTCTAGCCTATTTTAAGATAACTTTACAACTGTTAAAGATAACTGAAGTTTTCCTATAATGAGTTGTAATTCCAAATGTTTGTTATAACGTGTTTTTCGCCAATTTCGTTTATTTATAGTAAGTTTAATTTTATATCAAATTTTACAAATGTAAGATTTTGGAAGGGTAATGTGAGATATGTCGGGTAATGCGGAACACCTTATTAATCTTACAAGAACATAATTTTTCTCTTAAGTACTTTGGTACATATTAATAATCAAATAGTATAGGTACGAATGTCTCGAAGAGAAGGAAAACGCAAATTAGTCGAGCGAGGTGGGTTCGACTTGCGCGAATAATGCCTCGATTATTAAACATTATTAGTCTTAAGGTAAAAAAGATTTTTGTTATAATGTTATGAAAGATTGTTGTTTGTTGGACGGAAAACGTTGCTCATTTAAAGTTGATACGGGCTCTGATGTTTCAATTGTTAGTAGTAAATTGATAGGAAAGAATAAAGAAAGGATTGAATTTGAGAATCATAATCTAAGACAAGATATCCTACTGGAGAAAGTCATTTAAATTTAAAGTTTTTGTATGTTCAGATCGGAAAATATTCTCTGAAGATGCCAATGTTTATAACGGAGATTAGTGACGAATGTTTGTTGGGCGTAGATTTTCTCGAGATGGTAATTTGAAAAACATTTTCGAGTCTTCTCTGGGAAATTTAGAATTTAAAGAGAAAAAGTTTTGCAATTGCTCCCGAGTGGTAGACTCTTCTGAAAAAGTTTCGTTCTTTTTAAAAAAAACTATATAAATAATTTTAAAAACCTCAATGAAGCACAAACGTTTTTCTTGTTTTTATTTTTTTTAAATAAATATTAGGATGTGTTTTCCGATAAGATTATTGCAGGAAATTGTGATATTGTTTGTCATAACATAAATGTGGAAGATTCCTCCCCAATAAAGCAGGTCCTTCGTCACATTCCAATCTAAATGCGTAGCGAAGTGAGCCAAATAATATATGAGGAAACAGGGGGTAATTGAGGAATTCCAAAGCCCTTAGTTTCGCTGGTTGTTTTGGTGAGAAAGAAGGACGTATTAATAAGATTTTGCGTGGACTATAGAAAGTTAAATGCTGTTACCAAAAAAGATTCCTATCCTCTTCCTAGGATTGACGACATCTTTGATCAACTCGCAGATAACTCCTTGGTTTTCTATTCTGGATCTAAAAAGCGGGTACTAGCAGATAAAAATTTGCATGGAAAACCGCGAGAAGATCGTTTTCTCCATCGTTAGCGGATTATGGCAATTCACCGCCTTTCGGTTTGTGCAATGCCTCCGCGATCATTCGAGCGCTTAATGGAAATGGTCTTAAAAAAATTTTGTCAAAAGATCTGCTTATAGTTTATTTAGATGATGTGATCATTTTAAGGAAGAGTTTTTTAAAAAGGCTTAAAAATTTAAAAAAGATTTTTCAACAATTTCGTAAAGTAAACTTAAAAATAAATCCAAAGAAATGTATTCTCTTTGAAAGGAATGTTAACTATTTGGGGCATATATACTCGGCAGAGGGTGTGATTACAGACCTCGAGCGGTGAAAAACTGGCCAGTATCGCATAATAAAAAACAATTACGGAGTTTTCTAGGATTTTGTTCCTATATTACTGCAGATTTGTAAAGGGGTTTTCTTTCTTTGCAAAACCTCTATACTCACTTACAGAAAATTGTTCGAATTTGGGGAGAGAAATGCTAAGAGGTTTTCGAGAATCGGATTTTATCTTCTACTCCGGATTTTATCTTTTCCCGACGTCTATAATAATAATTATTATATTATTGTATACATTTATTATATTATAATTTATTACAAACTCTAATTTTTGGGCTTTTTGTAACATAAAATTTTACATTACAAATATACGTAACACATGTAACATTTAAAACTTTTACTCATAATGATATATATATATATATGGGACGTTTCGCGTCAACCGGATCACTTGTCTGCCCAAAATTTGAAGCGACCTACAAAGACGTTCGATAGCTCAAAAAATTAGTCTTTACTAGTACTTTCGAAAGTCATGTGTCCCGTTTTGAAATCCAAGATGGCTGATCCAATATGGCGGTTGAAAGCCTGAAAATTGGAGAAAAATCTACATAATTTAACGTAATCATGTTTTTAAATATTGATTCGGTTTTGAAATGATTTGGTAAGGAGTTTTCACAACACCTCCACGGAAAGTTCGACTTTCCATGCCTGTAGAGAGGGGCGAAAGTGGCCAATTTCACGCCAGGACGGCATTAGCAGGACAAAAGTAACCACTTTCCTCCCTAGGGCGGAAAGTGGTTACTTTCGTCCCGCTAATGCCGTCCTGGCGTGAAATGGCCACTATCGCCTCTCTCTAGGCATGGAGGTCGAACTTTCCGTAAAGATATTGTGAAAAATATCGTGTGCACCTCGGGGCGAAAGCTTTTTCAGACTCGTGTGATTTGCCGCCCTCTCGCCTTCGGCTCGGGCGGCAAACTTCACACTCATCTGAAAAACGCTACTTTCGCCTCTTGGTGCACAATATACTATTTCAGTGTCTGTGATGTTGAACCTGGGAGCTAGTTGAAGTTTGGAACGTTCCTGGAGCGATTGAAGTTTGGAACGTTCCTGGATTTTTTAAAAATGATTTGTCCCATTTCTTCTTTGGCACAGAGACATTTCTGAGTGATAAATACGAAATACATAAGAGACCGAACCGATACACCCTGCGGAAGACACCCTTATACTCAAAAAACCTACCCCCCGACCACTTTAAATATTCTGGCTACGCTGAAAACGATTTGTCCCATTTCTCCTTCGGCACAGAGCAACTACTAAATGCCACACACAAAATACATAAGAGACCGAACCGATACACCCTGCGGAAGACACCCTTATACTAAAAAAATCTACCCCCGGACCACTTTAAATATTCTGGCTACGCTGAAAACGATTTGTCTCATTGCTCTTGTGCGGAGAAAACTGAGCTCCGTCTTTCGGAAAGAGACGTTAAGCCGTTGGTCCAAAGGGTTAAAGTGAGAGGAAAAGGATAGTATTGGTAGTAGGTTGCAAACTCTACGGGGATATGCAATAAATTATGAATTTTACAGGAAATTTATAAGTTGCTTTGTGCCAAAGAAGAAATGGGACAAATCGTTTTCAGCGTAGCCAGAATATTTAAAGTGGTCCGGGGGTAGGTTTTTTGAGTATAAAGGTGTCTTCCGCAGGGTGTATCGGTTCGGTCTCTTATGTATTTTGTGTGTGGCATTTAGTAGTTGCTCTGTGCCGAAGGAGAAATGGAACAAATCATTTTTAAAAAATCCAGGAACGTTTCAAACTTCAATCGCTCCAGGAACGTTCCAAACTTCAACTAGCTCCCAGATTCAACATCACAGACACTGAAAACTCCTTACCAAACCATTTCAAAACCGAATCAATATTTAAAAACATGATTACGTTAAATTATGTAGATTTTTCTCCAATTTTCAGGCTTTCAGCCGCCATATTAAATCAGCCATCTTGGATTTTAAAACGGGACACATGACTTTCGAAAGTACTAGTAAAGACTAATTTTTTGAGCTGTCGAACGTCTTTGTAGGTCGTTTCAAATTTTGGACAGACAAGTGATCCGGTTGACGTGAAACGTCCCATATATATACTTATTATTATAATATTACTCCTGAAAAAAAGAAACAATATAGGGTATAGAGTATAAAATGTAATACTTATAAAAACTGGCGGATTATACTATCCCGCATTATCTGCCATCGCCATTTTTATCTTTAGTTTTTTGTCATACACAATAGAAATCTACACCATATAACACTTGCTAAATAGATTACACTAAAGTTCTATCTTATTGTTAGTTTTACATGCAACAAATAGCGACTAAGAATCTGTGAAGTAGATTAACTGGAAAATAAAAGTATATGAACTAACACAGTACACAATGTGTACTACACACTAAATCTTTAATTTAATGTATTAATTCTATAACACCTTGTACTATGCTGCCGCTTTGTACGTTAGATTAGGGGTCCAGTAGCTAATAATTCCACTGCTGCCCGCTAGATTATGACACTTAATAGGCTAGATATCGTGATGTTTCATATTGCTCCACTATCTCACAATACCCGCACTTCCTCTATTCTTGTTTTTTTAATTACTCATAGAGATACCCATTTCGTCTAAGTTCGAATCTGCTTGAAAATATTGCTTTTCTTCAAAGTAATAGAGAGTTTGGAACTATGCCAATAGATTTGAACAATTTGAAATACTTGTAAGATACTTTTATCTTATCGCTAATTGAACAATATAATATTCAACTTTACAATGTTTCTATTATAAATGTAAAAGTGACAATGAGAAGAAGTCCGTGCGAAACTGTTCTTTCTCGATCCGAGGGTAGGGATCTGAGACATTATAACGAAACGTACATAAAAACGTAAAAATTTTTAACGTTTAACTTAAAACAGTGCTCGGATACCCATATTGACCCATGTTGACAGAAAGATAAGAACCATATTTTTGTGGATACGTTAATAATGCTTATTCAAAAGATAACATATTAGTCATAAAGTAGAATAATTGTAATAATACAACATACTGAATTAGAAATTTTGCAAAAAGTTTATACATGAACAAGTATCAGACTCAAGTATGATCTGTCAATCAATTGCGATACAGAAGAATTGTGTACATATAGTTGATGTCTTATTAAATTACACGTTTGAACAACGATGGCACATTATCCGTATAAACGCATACGCCAGTGATTCTCGATTTTTTAAATGAAATTATTACAAATTAGCATTTGATCAAAAATCAGACATAGACTTGATGTATTTTTTGTTGGAGCATCTGCCCAGGTGGAGCAACATGTGGTTCTTCAAATTGGTCGGCTTGCTGAAACCGCGACTGCAAATGTGACATCTGAACGGCCATAGCCCGTTATGTACATACATGTGACTCTTCAGGTCACCCGGCGTCGGAAATGATTTTGAACACTGCGAACATTTGTGTGGTTTCTCCTGAAAAAGCATAATATTTTGCAATAAATGTAGATGAAGTAATTTAAATACAATCGGTCCTCCATATTTTTAATGTAGGAAACAACTTTTCTATTCCTGTTAATATTTCTCATCAGTTTCTATTGGCTGGGTTCAGCAGAAAAAACACCTTAACAAGCACTTACTTAGTAATTCTTTAATATAATTGATTCTTGCTTTTAGCAAGAGTTTCTCATTGGGTCTAACAAAGGAACCTCGCAAAGTGGAAAATTCTGATTTTAATATAACTTTCCACGCATGTAGGGGGAGTAAAAAGATGAATTTAGATATTTTTTGTAGCTGCCCAAAAACGGTTTTAAGGGGTGAAACCACTGCTCATAGTAGAGCGGTTTTTTGCTTTTCTCGATATATTTCGAAAAGTATTCGAGATATCAAAAAATGTTTCAAATAAAAGTTTTATGGTAAAATCTCCTCTATTCAACAACATTAATATAATATTTTTAAAAAATAATTTTTTAAACAAAAATTTTTTTTTCAAAATTTTATTAATGTGGTTAAATAAAGATGTTTTTACCATAAAACTTTTATTTGAAACATTTTTTTATATCTCAAATACTTTTCGAAATATATCGAGAAAAGCAAAAAGTCGCTCTACATATGAGGGGTGGTTCACCACTTAAAACCGTTTTTGGGCAGCTACAAAAATATCTAAATTCATCTTTTTACTCCCCCTACATGTGTGGAAAATTATATTAAAATCAGAATTTTCCACTTCGCGAGGTTCCCTTGTAAGTATAGAAACCAATCGTAATAAAGAATCACTAAGCGTTTACCAAATTGCTTTTTCTGTTGAAAGCAACCAGTAACTCTTTTTATTACGATTTATGCACTTAAGACCGGTATTCATAATCAGGTCTTATATTTAAGACCGTCTTAGGTACAATCTTAAGATGTCATAAACCAACCACAGACTGGTATTTATAGTCAGATTGTATATTTAAGATCATTTTAAGTATGAGGCTAAGATGCTAATATATGATCGCATTGGCTGGACGGAGTCCTAAAACTGCCTTGACACACTTAAGGGGGTAGCCTGGTCAAGCGCCCGAAAAAGAAGTGATTTTTTAAAACTGTTGTATTCAGAATCTATACAATTGCAATCAATTTAAAACTTTTTTTGCACACTAGTATAACTCTTAGACAATACAGAAAAATTTTATTCATGAAAAACAAATTATTTAAACAAAAGATATAGCAGATCTTGTTGAGAGCCTTAAATTCGAAGCACCAAATCGGCGTGCAGTCTCTGGATCGCAAAAATGATCTAGTCTAAAAATTTCAAATGATTTTGTAATCTATTACTTACATTTTCTATATGAATAGGCGCAAAATTTAAAAAAATTAAAAATTTTCAGTTTTACAGCAATTAAAAAAAAAAGGATCGATTTTTCGCATAAAAAAGTCGGTAAAAATGGCCAATAAAAATGTTTTAAACAATTTTTTTGAAATAATTTTTTATTCATATAGAAAAAAATTATGTTTTTTTAAAGTATGTTAAGTTTTAAGTCAATCCGTTTATTAGTTTTTGAGTAATCGTGCACGCCAATTTCAAAAACATGTTATCGAGAAAAACGCGTTTAAAGTTTCCGACTTACTGCGCGCCAAAACTAGCGTACCTGAGGAGCAACTGCGTGCTCACCTGCTCGGAAAAAGGCTCGGTCAGTAGACTTACCGTTAGAATTTCGAAAAAACAAATATAGCCCCGTATTCTACAGATGTTGGGGAGTATTTTAAGCAAAAAAACAGAAAATGACTTTTTTGACCAGGCTACCCCCTTAAGACGATTTTAAATATAAGATTCGACTATAAATACCGGCCTGTATCACTCATTATTAAACTAAAATTTTCTAACTTATCAATATCTTTGCGGGTTACAATAAAACACGAATGAGCAAACCAAATAGACAACAGAGTTCGAGCTCATATTGCCTGTCACAAATCGCAGAGACGCAAATTTTGGATTTGGTCAAACCTTGTAATTGTTATATATTTGCGACTACGTTACGACTGGAAGTAGTACTGCTTGCAAAAAAAGCAATACTATATACTTGCTTGTACAACTAATAGTTCTGCTTTTTTAGAACATGTTGATAACAATGATAACGACATTTTTACAATTCTCTTCTTTGATTGGCTGTGACTTACGGCTGCAGTGTAAAAGCTCAAATTGCAAGCCTCTTGCGACTTTCGACAATATGAATTGCTTGTGACTAATGTAAGAACCAATCATATTAAAAATCACTAATTACTTACTAAGCTACTTTTCTACTGAACGCAGTCATTCTTATTCCAATGGTATATGCGCAGAATAAAAGTGTCGTGTTATGATCATACGCACAATGACATTTTCCTTCTAGGGGAGACCGGGGCACCATGAGCCACAAAAATTCAAACTCTGAAAAGTACTTTTAAATATAAGATCTTTGTCTTATCTTTTTTTAATAATTAAAGCACTATGTATATTTTAAAATTTATTTAGCGTATTTGGCAAATATTGATTAGTTTTTGAAAAAAAAATTAAAACACATTTTTTTAGAAATGACCCAAGGTGCCCCATACCCGGGGCACCATGGGTCTGTTACTGGAGCACTATGAATCACACACAAAAACTAGGTTTATTTATTCAAGAAATAACGAAAATTTACAAAAGTTGAAAAGAAATTTTATTTTATACGTTTTTTATGACACTGTTCAGGATTGGGCAGGACAAACAAAGATCAGAACCTACTACTGAAATATCACTTTTTTTTAAACTAACTTCTGACATGTTTTCTTCAATGAAAAATAACATACGAGTATATCATCAACCTATCATCAACCTTGGTGGCGTGTGTGACCCATGGTGCCGCAGCATTGGATGTCCAGGGATAATGTTATTTCCGGGGCCTCTTAATTTGATAGGTGTATTTGATAGATCTTTCACTGAGAAAAAGAATGCCGCAAACCACAATGCGCTACAATGCATAGTTTTCGAGATATCAATTTTTAAATGTAATAATAGCAATATTGGGTAATTGTGTACATGGAGGGGGTCACCTTGGATGACCTCGATATTTTAATATGTTGTCAAGGTCACCCTCCTGAGTGACCTTCTGAAGGTTTCAGCTCGCGCTCGTTGTTTATTTAGAAGTTATTAACAAAAAAATATGTTGAAATAATACATGCATGAACAAAGAAAAGTTATTTAAAGCAGCAAATCGTTGTTTTCGGCTCCTCCATTTACGAGTCCACGTGTTTTCTGCGAAATTATTGTACCAGTTGTCACATGGGTTCGTGGAATGCTTTACGAGCTCGTTTATGTATATATAATGAAACATATTATACGAGATGTGATCAAAAAGTTCGTGGAAACAATTTTTTTTCTGCCGACGTGGCAACACTGTAGGCTTCTATGGTGGTTTGGCGTCTAAGGGAAAGCCTTACGAGTCATCAGTGCAAATTTGGTCACAATCGAGTGCATACGTATTTTTCTGTGCCGGTATTTGTGAACGCAGTTTTTTTGCGCGGTTGAAATGGAGCAACCCAAGGAACATATCGCAATCAAAACGTCATTTTAACGTCACATTGACCAAATTCACATCATTTTTTGATCAATAAGATGTCGAAATGACGTAATTTTTTATTTGCAATGTGGTTCCTTGGGGAGATGTTTTATCCGAACAAAGAACCAACATCAAATTTCTCGTGAAATTTGCTAAAAGTATTTGCCTGATTTAGCCCCTTGTGACTTTTTTTGTTCCCTAAAGTTAAAACGATTATGCGGGATGAACATTTTAAGGATGTGACGAGCATTAAAACATCTCGCTCTATTTCGACCGCACAAAAAAACTGCGTTCACAAATACTGGCACAAAAAAATACGTATGCACTCGATCGTGACCAAATTTGCACTGATGACTCGTAAGGTAATTAAGGCTTCCCCTTAGACGCCAAACCACCATAGAAGCCTACAGTGTTGCCACGTTGGCAGAAAAAAATTTTTTCCACGAACTTTTTGATCACACTCGTGCATTCTCTATTAATTTCCTGAATACACATATTTTATGTCATCTAGTAATACATAAAATGGGTCTCCTCCAATTCTTTTTATTGTATATCGCCACAAATATTTATACAGATGGGGTGCGTTCGGGGAGTTCGCTACCGCGCTACCAACGCTAACGTTATTAACTCCGCGGCGTTCATGGAGCCGTGATAGCGCTAGCGAATGCGAGCTCCATGAACAGCAGTAGTGTACTATAGCGTAGCGTTTCGTAGACCCCTGCGCCACCAAATTTGAAAACCTGAGTTAATAGATGCTGCTGTATCAATTACTTCTTTAATATTTTTGAGAGTAGTATGTGTGTAAATGAATACGATTCATTTGTAGTAAAACAACTTAAAGAAACTATTTTACAAAATATAAAAAAGCGATTTCCAATTCATGAAACTCATGTTCGCGGAACACTTCTAGATCCGACTCTTCAAAGTATTAGAGGTATTGCTGAATATCTCGCAGACAAGCAGCAATCTCCTGAGGAATTTTTAATATATATGTGACATTGTTTTTATATAAAATAAGAAATATAATTAAATATATTTTTTAATAATATATCCATATTCGGCTCTATTTGATTATATGCTATATAGAATTAATTTATACTTTTAATACAATTAAAAAATTAGTGTATATGAATTTTGTCCATTAAGCTATATATAACTTTTATTATAGTTTTTATAAACTATAATATATCTAATTGTAAGCAATACCTTAGTCTAGATAATTTACAGTATCTAGATTTACAAAATCTAGGCTTAATATTGTAATTAAGCCTAGTATATATAAGTCTTACATAGTTTACATTTGCAACAGCTTCTATATTAATCACCAAATATAAGGTTATTATTTTTATGATATATACATATAAGTTAGATTCTCATGTTTAGTTTTACTTTTTCATAATAGGCATCTAATAAAGAAGCACCTAATAAGTCGTGTGAACTTCTTGAAGTTAAAAAATTACGATTGGAGTTGGCTGCAAAACATACAAGCATTATTCCTTCTAAAGATCCTATTCTTGTCAAAGTTAAAAAGTATTTACATATGTTAGAATCTATTATCGAAGATCCTCTACAATGGTGGAATAAAATAAAGTTGTCACTGCCGAATTTGTACAAATTGGTATGCTGCATTTATGCCATACCGATTACAAGTTCAGCATCTAAACGCGCGTTTTTTTCTGCAAGGAAAACGGTTGCTTATCACAGCAAAACGTTCTTCGTTAAAACCATCAAAATCTAATAAAATATTATTTATTTACGATAATTTTAAATTAATAAAAGATATGTATTTAAAGTCAGTAAAATAAGTTTTACATTAAATATAAGTTATATTATTCATATTATTTATACAACTTAATATGTGAAGAAATGTTTAATAAGTAAGAGAAAAAGAAGTCTAATATCTGATGGTTATACAATGAATTACATTTTGTATGATGGTCAGGAATAACATTTTAAGATAAATTTTCTTTTCTTTTGTGAAAGAAAAGACATTAGTACTTAATCCTAATAAAGTGATCGTATTTTAAAAACAAGTGCTGAGTATTTATTGTTTGCTATTGTTGTTCATACCGATAAATTATCATCCGCCAATTCCGCCGCCGCTGAAAGAGAAAATTATTATCTAAGTATATTATATATATATATATATATATATATATATATCTGTTTCTATATAATCCATATTTGTAACTTCGTAATTAATGCGATATTCACAATACGTGTGCACACGCAAAGCTCTTTCTTCAAGATCAAGTCATGGCCTCCTGAAGTTCGGCCTGTATAAAATCCGAGGCCTCTCTTCTGCTTTCTTAGAGATACACTCTCGGCGGGTTGCCATTAACCCTTCCGAGAGGTGGCGACCAAATAAAAACCGACGGATTTTCGGTCGGATTTGAACTCGAATCTTCAGCTCATTAGACCAGCGCATATCTTTCTGCGCCATGATCGCCACCAGCCTCTTTCTTCAAATAAACAATCACAACAATTCACTACCATTCACTATTGCGCTGTTCAGCTAGAGCCTGTAAACGCTAACGCTATTAATGCACTACCTCGGAAGGAAGAGCGTTGGTAGCGAGCAGTTATGACATATAACACTACCAGTAATGACGTCACTACAGCGTTTGGTAGCGCTATCATAGAGCTCCGCGAACAGCCAATAGCGCTAGGTAGCGCTAATAGCGTCTCCTCGAACGCACCCATGATCGACTAACTTATCTTGTTTAATACCATCTCTACTTAAACGAGCTCGTAAAGCACGCCACGAACTCATATGACAACTCGTCTCGTGTAAAAAGTGTATGCGTGGAGGCTCAGACACATAGTGTGCTTTCAAAGTACATGCGTGGATTCTCCACTGCTTTAAAATTTCCATTCACTGCTTTAAAAGACTTTCCTTTGTTCATACATGTACTATTTCCACATATATATTAGTCATTTATGCTTTTTAATACTCAAAATAACTGCTACATTTTTCAATTTTTTTTTGTTAATAACTTTTGAATAAACAACGAGCGCGGGCTGAAACCTTCTGAAGGTCATTTAGGAGGATAACCTTGACAACCCGGGAAAAAATATTCATATCTGACAGTATATATTTATATATGAACATGTAAAACTTATATATGTTCATATATGTTCATATATAAATAAGATATGAACAGATATAAGTTTTACATGCCCATATATAGAGCATATATAATCATATATGGTTATCTATTGCCATATATGATCAGATCGTATATTATACATGACACAAGATCTGATCATATAAGTTCATATATGGTCAGACATATTATTATGTGTAGCAGATATGACACTATACATAATCGTATCTGGCCTTACATGATCGTATATAAAGAATGTTTGGCCATGTATTATCAGATATAATTATATATGGTCATACATAACTATATCGGCACTGTATATGATCATATATGACAAGACGCGATGTATATATGACCAGACTGGGATATAATGATAATAAAATGTCCGGGAAAAATATTCATATCTGACAGTATATGAACATATATAAATGAGATATGAACAGATATAAGTTTTACATGCCCATGTATAGAGCATATATAATCATATATGGTGATCAGAATCATATATGGCGATAGATAACCATATATGATTATATATGCTTTATACATGGGCATGTAAAACTTATATCTGTTCATATCTCATTTATATATGTTCATATACTGTCAGATATAAATATTTTTCCCGGACATTTTATATCATCCCGGGAAAAAATATTCATATCTGACAGTATATGAACATATATAAATGAGATATAAACAGATATAAGTTTTACATGCCCATATATAGAGCGTTTATATATATATATATATACTATATGTGTTTTAAGTCCGACAAAGTCCATATTGGCACGCAGTTTAAAAAACTGAAAAATATATTTAATAATAATTGATATTGTGAAATATTATTAAGCACCCAGATCCACTTCGACCAAAAACGGCATCTCATTGCTTGTGTTATTTTAAATTTTTCTTTTTTTCTAATTTTGCATAAGACACTTAATCTTTTTTAATTGACATATTAATTTTTATCAAATATTTTTATAAACAATGAAATTTTACCTTCGTGAAAAAAACTGTTATATAATATATTGTTGCGCCCGTGCTGTGACACCCGTTACCCGTGGGCTGAACTTGGCTGCGCTCTGCGGAAGCTTCGAGTCGAAGCGCGTCCCTTGACAACGGGACATATTTAATTATTGATTTATTGATTTTCCGAATGACTGTGGGATTTTGTTCTTGAACAGCTGGACCGTTCGGACGTGTTCACGAGCTCTATTGTAAAAACTATATTTGCTGATTAAACCAGTTCTCTTTCATCCGAGAGTACTTATTCCCGGCAACGGGATTGCGCGCCGCGTTCGCGAGTGTGTGTGCGCGAGTGAGTGAGCAGCGAACGCGCGAACGAGCGCAACATTTTGGGGGCTCGTCCGGGATCGGACGAGCGAGGACGGACGTACGAACGAGGAACTCGATGACGAGTACCGAGCCATCGGCAGCTCCCACATTAAGAAAGAGAGCGCGCATGGGGACTCCGAGGCCGAGAGTCCCACAGTTCGAGGCGGAGACTCAACGAGCCGGCCCGAGCGCCCCTCAGCTCTCAGCGGAAGTGGTGACGCTCCAGGCGATGATGCAGGAGATTCGCCAGATGCGTGAGGAGTACGCAGCGTTGTTGCGGCAGCGGGATGCGGAGCCTCAGCGTCAGGAACGCGCACAGCTAAGTCCTTCTATAAATAGAGCTCACGGAGATTCGGGGTCGCGTGGCGCGGTCGCGGTAGTGAATCGCGAGGGGGGAGAACCGCGACGCGAAACGGAGTATATTAAATTAAAGCCCGACACGTATGATGGGACGATCCCGTTGCGTGAGTTCCTCTCGCAATTCGAATTAATTGCTCGGACGAATAAATGGAGTGACGCGTCAAAAACAGCTATATTAGCCTCTAGTTTAAGAGGAAAAGCGCGTTCAATTCTTGAAAATGTTCAAGATTTAGAGAATTTTGACTACGCAGAATTAAAATCCAAACTTGAGTTGCGTTTCGGTGAGGGACTTCTTTCACAAAACCATTATTCGCAATTCACGAACCGAAAACAGAAATTTGGGGAGGAACTCGCCGAGCTCGGATCAGATCTCGAAAGATTGGCTCGTCTGGCGTACCCCGAATGCCCTTTTCCGGTTCGTGATAAAATCGCTTGCTCGCAATTTATTTCGGCGCTTTCGGACGGCTTTGTAAAGAAAACACTCCAATTAGAGGAAAACACCTCATTAAAATTAGCCGTGGAAAGGGCGAAGGCGATAAAAATGATTCACGGGGAGAATTTCGGAAGTGAGAAAGGTTTTGAAAAAAAAGAAAGACGCATTTCGCGAAACACGGAGGGGAAGGTGGGAGAAGAGAAGGAGGGGGAGGATGAAAAGGACAGCGCGCCTCGAGGGGGATTCAGGACTAATCGGGAAGAGTGTTGGTCCTGCGGAGAAACGGGGCATTTCCGTTCTGAGTGCCCCAATTAAGAGAAAAATTAGACTTTTTTTTATTTTCTATAGAAGTTTAGTTGTTATTGTTCTTGTTACTGCGTTTTATGTTTATTTTTCGCAGAAGGAGAGACGGAGCAGGGGACGTTAGATCCAAGCAAAGGCATTAAAGGTTACAAAATCGCCCAAGGCTACAAGATCGCCCAAAATCCTTAATGAAGACCGCCTCGCCCACGGTTTTTGACCGTGGTTTTCCCGTGGGACGAAGGGCGAATGCCGAGGCGGGGACTGGGGAGTCTTGCGAGACGCAGGGTCCACGGAAGTATTCCCCCCCCATGTCCAAAGATTCAAGAGGATTCAGCGCCGGGAACAGAAAGGGGTCCACGTTGGGCTGGGAAGAAGCGGTACAAGAAGAGTCGTCCTGAAGCCGGCGAGGGGGGAGCCTGGCCAGCTTTCCCCCAGGAAGAGCCGAGACAGGAGATTCGCGGAGGAGGAGGTCGAGAGGACCGAACGCTTCCGAGGGAGAAGACTCAAGGGACAGAGCCCGGTAACCCGCAGCAGCAGCTCGGGGTAGGGCAGGAATTCGTCTCGAAGTCCCGAAAATGTGACCGCTGAAAGGCTGCCCTTCTGGATTGTCGGGACGACAATCTCGAAGAGGGAGGGCAGTGTTGCGCCCGTGCTGTGACACCCGTTACCCGTGGGCTGAACTTGGCTGCGCTCTGCGGAAGCTTCGAGTCGAAGCGCGTTCCTTGACAACGGGACATATTTAATTATTGATTTATTGATTTTCCGAATGACTGTGGGATTTTGTTCTTGAACAGCTGGACCGTTCGGACGTGTTCACGAGCTCTATTGTAAAAACTATATTTGCTGATTAAACCAGTTCTCTTTCATCCGAGAGTACTTATTCCCGGCAACGGGATTGCGCGCCGCGTTCGCGAGTGTGTGTGCGCGAGTGAGTGAGCAGCGAACGCGCGAACGAGCGCAACAATATATTATAGTTCTTATAAATAAATATATTAATCGTATTATTTTGCAAACATAATATCTTATAATTTAAACTGAAAATCATATATAATCATATATGAACTTATATAGTCATATAAGATTATATATGATCAGATCAGATATTGCATCTCAAAGTATCCGATAGATGGCATTCGATGGGATCTGTTTCTCGTATTTAAAATTTGACCAACAGTGTTATAAGAATGGTATCAAAAGACACGACACTGTCTCGCGCTATGAAGCGGCACAATTTTTGTATCAGTTGTATCGTGGAGTCCACTTTTATAATAAAGTGGCACACTTAAAAAATAACTTTTGAAAATATATAACAATGTTCTGAAACTTACTTAAATATATATGTCCAGATTAAACTGTGTCAGTTCGTATCTGATCATACCTGATCATATCTGATCAGATATTAACATATACAATAATACCAGATCATATTTATACTCAGATCTGGCCAATTTCCATATCTGACCATATATGGCCAATCATATATGATTATATATGATCATATATGAATATTTTTTCCCGGGAACATACTAAAATATCAAGGTCATCCAAGGATGACCACCTCCATGTACACAATTACCCAATGTTGCTATCATTACATTTAAAAATCGATATCTCGAAAACTATGCATCGTAGCGCATTGTGGTTTGCGGCAAATGGCATTGACATTACTAGATTTTCCGCTGAATGACGTTCCGCTCAGTCGCTACATGCCAACAAGTTGAGGGAGCGGACGCCATATTTAGTAGCGGTTTTTACTTATGCTACCTCGCTACCTGAGCGGAAAGTGTTACCAATCAACATCATGGCTCAACATCAAGTCATGGCGACTTGTAGTGAAAAAGGAGATACTTTTATTGAAAAAGTATACGAATACAAAAATAAATTTTACCGCGTAATAGAAAGTGCAGAGTTTCATAACCGTCTTGCATCAGGTAAGTTAAGAATAAAAGAGTTATACCTAATTTATAATTTTTTATAACCATATAATTTTAACTAACCTCTCTTCTTGTAATATATTTGCATGAAATACTGGAATTATTAGGAAAAATATTAATTTTTTATTCTGTTATTACTGGCTGTACTTAAAAATCTATAGTATACGTAACGTGAACGTATTAATTTTCAGTACTGCCAATAATAATGAAACATGCCTTAAAATGCAGGTAATATAATTTTATAAATTGTATTTGATTTTTAAATTTGCTTTATTGCAGATCCAAATTTAATGGAGATCTTTTTCAATAATTGTGATACACAAGTCAGTGAAGAGACTGCTGTAGCAACGACGGAAAATGAAACAACAGGTAATATATCATTTGCTGTTATTATAATGAAATATAAGTATCTTTAAATGTTTCGAAATGTTCCCAGCTTTTCCATTCTCCTTCAGGATTTAGCACATAACAGTCATAATCGTAGACGTAAGTAGCGCACAAGCTTTGGAATATTCTGACTGTCAGAGAATATACCAAAGTTTGTGCTTTACTTACGTCTATGACCGTCGTATATGGCTACACCCGCTACACCATGTTATATGCTTTGACCCTTCAGCCACTTAATTTTTCATTATATTAATGCTAAAAGTTTTAACTCTTTACAATACATGTTTTTTTTTAATAAATGATTAAAATAACTACTAAAATACTTATTGTTCTTTTATTTGCAGATGTTAACAAAGAAAATTTTTACTGGAACAACCAAAATACAAAACTCTTATTGCATTTATACCAAGAACGCAAAGAAAAATTTAGAGATCCCAAAGTAAAAAAAAATTCTTGTGGACTGAAATGGTGAACGAATTTAGAAAACACAACTATAATGTGACAGTAGATATTTTGGATAGAAAAATGAGGAATATGAAAAAAACATACCGAACAATCAAAGACAATCAAAGATCAAGTAGCCGAGAAAGAATAACCTGGGAGTTTTTTGAAACATTTGAAAACATATTCTTTGATGATAAAACAATGAATATCGGACCAACATTGTCATCTATGCAATGTATATTTCAGCCAGTAAGAAAATATATGAATATAGAAGACACTTTTCTGATGCAAAATATTCTAAGATTTTTTGTGCGAGTTGAAGTTCTCAGAATTTTCTCAGTTTTTCATATTTTGAACTTAGGAAAAGTTTTGAGGTAAAATTGAAATTTATTTAGTTGTACATAAGTTTTTATAAAAAAATGAGAAATCTCGAGATTTTTTTAGAATTTATATATATCAAAACTTGCATAGATTTTTGTCATATTTGTACAAATAATTTTATTCTTCTTCTGAGAATTGTTCCAAAATTCGTATAAGAAATCTAAGAAACTGTATAATATTTATATAGAAAATTAAAAAAAATAAACTAATTTTATTAACTTTTTCTATCAGAACTCAGAACAAACACCTAAACAACGGGATTCAGTATCGTCTGATAATTATGATTTGATCAGTGTACCATCAAAAGATTTGACAAAACCGCACTATGATTGTAGTTCCTTATCAAAAGATTCAACTGCTTCTTTTGAAAAATCTATTACGCCTTCGGAAGATTCCACACTGCCTTCAAGAGATCAGAGATCACTCTCAAGATGCTCTATATCACCCTCAACAGACTCAAGACAGTCTTCGATAGATTCAAAATCTGCGTATGATTCTTATGATTCAATAATGTTGATAGAAGATTGTTCAAATCCGGATGATTCACAGCCATTAAAAAGTCCAACAAGTCCATCTTCAGATGAAGAAGGCAAAAAGGGTACGGTATTAAGGCGCAAACCATATTCCATGAAAGTATTATCCCCATTTTTCCTTTATATGGATAAAACCAAAGTACAATACCAAAGTCCAATCTATAGACATATAGACATATAAATGAAACCAAAGTACAATATACAGAGTTGTTTATTAAAAATAAATATATATTTTATTGATACAAATTTAAAGAATATAAACATATGTAGGTATATATGTATAATATAGGTATGTTTGTAACATTTTTAGTTTTTAGTTATTATGTGATAACACACGCATAATCTGTTCGCGTTTTTGAATAGCAATCATCTGTGGGCACCCTGAGTTTTCTGTATCTGTGCTTAGAATTTCTTCATTTGGTATTTCCTCAATGGCGTCATTGATATCATATTCATCCATGTTGTTTTGAATAAAATTGTGCAATACACAGGCTGCAGCAATTATTTGTTTTCCCAGATCAATATCCTTAATATCCAAATATTTTAATCGTCAAAATTTTGTTTTTAAAAGTCCAAATGCTCGCTCAATTACTGATCGAATTGAACTGAGTTTGGTATTGTATCGTGATTGAGCTACAGATAAATGTCCTGTGTCTCTAAACGGTGTCATCAAATTCATCATTAGTGGGTACGCAGAATCACCAATTATGTGTTCTTCAGGTAGCAATAATGGATTTCTTTCATTTATGATGCGTTGATAGATTGGACTATTTTTAAATACGCGTGCATTATGCATTCTTCCAGGTAGACCAATGAAGCAATCAATAAACTTTGTATGATGATCACAAATGCTTGTAATAAAAAGTAGTTAATTCAATAAAAACTGATTCTCTAAATAAATGTGTTAATAGATTTTATACATTTAGTAAACGTAGTACCTTGTAGTATAATTGAATGAAATCATTTTCTGTTGTAGTAGTCATGAGCATTGTCTTTTGGTTGTTTGCAGGGAATGTGACAACCATCAATTGCTCCTATGACTCCCGGAAATCCATTTGATCTCTGCTCGAATACCTACAAAATAAAAACAAGCATTGATTAAAGAAAAACATTGATTAAATGCTCAAAAATATTCAGATCAGATTTCTTGTTCTCTGCAAATAGTTTTAATATATAATAATTGTATACTTACATCCATACACATGTTTTTATAAACACCATTTGGCTATTGTATGTACTGTGGCATCAAGTCGACAAGTACACCAACGATTTCTTTAAAAATATTATGACCTGAACTTGTTGGTATATTAAATCTATCTCCTGCTGCTAGAAAAGTTACTGGTCTGCTTAATAACCATATTGTAAATAACACTTTCTTTCGGAGTGGCGCATATTCATCTGCATGTTGTACAAGATGTTGTCCAATAACAATTGATAAGTTCTGTAATTAAATAAACAAGATATATAACAATTGATAAACCACTGATATGAAATATGTACCTACATACATTATCCTGTACAAACTTAAGAGCATGGATGTAAACTCATATAATACTAAATTGTTTACGCATTAACTAATTTTGTTAATAATTTCATTTATACACTCACTTACTTCACAAGTTGCTCTATCCATCCTGAACATTTCCTTGAATTGATCGTGCGTAAACCTCGGAATTATTCTTTCATAATAGTATAGATTACGACGTTTTATTGGGGCACGATGTCTAATGGCCAGTCTACAATGAGTCATTAGTCGTTAGTCAGATGTCGGAAGAAATAGTTATAAGCGTATTGTAACCAATCGAAGGCCTGTAATCGGTGATCGTAAGAGATGGCATTTGGCCAATCGCTTATGATTGCCGATTACAGACTTTCGATCGCCTTATGACACGTTTATGATTTTTTTTGACTCTCTTCCGACATCTGACTAACGACTAACGACTCATTGTAGACTGGCCATAAAGTTTATATGGTTACTGGGTTCTATTAAATTTTGTATGATATTTTTAAAATTGTGTATAGGTATTCTGTCATCCATAAATAACGGTATTAATATTGCCATTAATTCCATTTTGTCAAATATATATATATATATATATATATATATATATATGGGCAGATCCATTACTTTTCGACCAAAGGTTGCGGGGGTGGGTCACCGATTTTGATGCCGATTTTTTCCTCGAAAGTACACTAGAAAAGGAGATGATCCTGAAAATTTGAGCCCGATTCGATCAAATCCGGCCGCTGGAGAATTTTTTTAATTTTGAAAAAAGTCGATTTTTCAGTCATTTTCAAAAATTTATATCTCAGCTTCTATATAACTTAGAGACTCGTTTGAGGCCGCATTCTTTTCTGTAAACCCTCTATTTTTAAGGAAAAAATTGGTCATTGGTTTACACTCAAGTCCGGCTTCACGGCGAGCTGCTAACTAAACCACTGTTTTAGAGAAATTTTGCCTATTTTTGAAATGCTGTCATATCTACAGTTTTCGAAGTAGAGGGTTGATCAGCAGCTGATATTTTTTGTTCAGGTATACTCTGACAAAATCTACCCACTTTTTACTTGATTGCTTTTATTTCGTTAAGTTATGGCCATCTAAAGCCGATCGATTTTCGAAAAATCGCCATTTTCAGATAGCCAGAACTTTTTTCTTTCAACTCGAAATCTTTTGAAATTTTCAGGGAATATACTTCATTATATCCTTAAACAACCCTGAAAATTTCATTTTTGGAATAGAAGTGGTTTCCGAGTTATGAAATTTTTAAAATGTCAACTTTTCGATTTAATATGACATTTTTTGTGGTTTTATCATCAATTTTGTAAATTTAATGTAAATAAAATTGATATTTTTCGGAAAATATATTCGAAAATAAGGAGCAAAACGGATTGTTTGAGAAAATTGAGGGAAAAAATTAATATTTTTTATTTTAATTTATTTGTTTAAAATTTTTAAAAAGTAAATATTTGTTTATTTCTTTTAATAATATGTTGAATACAAATTTCCAAAGTATTTGAAAACTATCATGTCATGTTTAGCAAATTATACTTTGCTCATAATTTACCGCCAGTCTATTGAAAAATCTAATTTAATTTAATTTAAATTTTTTTTTTTTTTTTTTCAATAGACTGGCGGTAAATTATGAGCAAAGTATAATTTGCTAAACATGACATGATAGTTCTCAAATACTTTGGAAATTTGTATTCAATATATTATTAAAAAAAATAAATAAATATTTACTTTTTAAAAATTTTAAACAAATGAATTAAAATAAAAAATATTAATTTTTTCCCTCAATTTTCTCAAACAATCCGTTTTGCTCCTTATTTTCGAATATATTTTCCGAAAAATATCAATTTTATTTACATTAAATTTACAAAATTGATGATAAAACCACAAAAAATGTCATATTAAATCGAAAAGTTGACATTTTAAAAATTTCATAACTCGGAAACCACTTCTATTCCAAAAATGAAATTTTCAGGGTTGTTTAAGGATATAATGAAGTATATTCTCTGAAAATTTCAAAAGATTTCGAGTTGAAAGAAAAAAGTTCTGGCTATCTGAAAATGGCGATTTTTCGAAAATCGATCGGCTTTAGATGGCCATAACTTAACGAAATAAAAGCAATCAAGTAAAAAGTGGGTAGATTTTGTCAGAGTATACCTGAACAAAAAATATCAGCTGCTGATCAACCCTCTACTTCGAAAACTGTAGATATGACAGCATTTCAAAAATAGGCAAAATTTCTCTAAAACAGTGGTTTAGTTAGCAGCTCGCCGTGAAGCCGGACTTGAGTGTAAACCAATGACCAATTTTTTCCTTAAAAATAGAGGGTTTACAGAAAAGAATGCGGCCTCAAACGAGTCTCTAAGTTATATAGAAGCTGAGATATAAATTTTTGAAAATGACTGAAAAATCGACTTTTTTCAAAATTAAAAAAATTCTCCAGCGGCCGGATTTGATCGAATCGGGTTCAAATTTTCAGGATCATCTCCTTTTCTAGTGTACTTTCGAGGAAAAAATCGGCATCAAAATCGGTGACCCACCCCCGCAACTTTTGGTCGAAAAGTAATGGATCTGCCCATATATATATATATATATATATATATATATATATATATATATATATATATATATATACACTACAAGTTTTATAATTTGCACAACTGAACACTGAACTGGCAAACTTAATGTATTCGCTTTTGTTTACAAAATAATACTGGTCTGGAGGCAGCCATCTTTGTAAGTAGCGATTTCGCGAGCGGATTATTCAGTAGAGAATTCACAGCGGAGTTTGATCCATCGAAAGCAGATGTCTCAACTGTTGAGTCCGCTGAATGCAGCCTTTTTTCTCAGCGAAAGATCTATCAAATACACCTTTCAAATTGAGGAGCCCCGGAAATAACATTCTTCTCGGGTGTCCCATGGTGGACCAAATGCACTTAATATAGAAAACGGTGAAACGTAATAAAAAAAAATAAATAATATATGATTATCTGTAGTATAGTAAAATGACAAAATATGCTAGAAAGTTACACCTAATTTTTAGTACGTGTATATTTTACTACAAAAACAATATTAAAACATTTCTAAACAGTTAAAAAATTATTTACGCATCACGAAAACCATTTATGTCACGTGCGTCTCGAGACTACGGCGACTTTGATGACTGCCACCTAGATACGAAGTATGAGCAACGAAATAACTGTCACATGACACTATAGTTGAATTGACCTGAACATTCTGGATTACCCTAAACAGTCAATGACCCATAGTACCCCGTGGCTCATGGTGCCCCGGTCTCCCCTACATGTCTAATAATAAACATAAAATAGTAGGAAAGCAGTGCAGATGAAGACATTAACAATATCTCAAGAATGACACTGATACATTATATCAACACAAATATAAATATATATATATTATATAAATTGTTCGCAAACAAAAAGTAAAACATTTTACTTAAAATTCCATTATGGTAATGCATTTTTTAGAGCGTCTATCTTTATGTTATTTTTTCTCGTTACTAACATAAATCATATTTAAATCATTTTTTAATTCTTTTTTTTTTTCATATAATTGTTTATATTTTTATCCATACTTTTTTCTAAATAAACTCTTCCTGAATCTTAATCATCTTAATTATTTATAAGAAGTGAGTTTTTTTCTGCATTGCTCGCTTGATTGATTGTAATTTCCACAAAAATTATAATTTTTTATAACTAAACAATCAAATCATATATAGCTTTCTAAAGGTGTGGTGTATGTACATGTGTGAGAGCGCGGATGGGAGAGTGCAGAGAGTGGGGAGAGCCGGAGCAACGCCGGCACTTCGATGTAACGAGTCAGTCAGTCAAATAAATACTCTAGCCCACACCCAATCTCGATCGATACCTTCCCCCGCTTGAACGAGGAAGATACAGAGCAGATGGCGACGAGGCTAAAATCATTATAATCGCAGACGCGTGTAAGGGTGAATAGCGGAATCGGACGAGACGAAAAGCGGACTGGCCTGGATACATAAGCTACGTAAGGAAGAAGTATTTACAGAGCTGCGGAGCAGAGGAATTCCGGCGAACGAAGTCAGCAAGTTAGACGAACTGCGCCGAATATTGAGAATAGCGATACAGACCGAACAAGAGGCCAACGAGGAAGAAAAATCGAACGAAGACGAAACCAAAGACGAAACCGAAGACGAGCCGGAAATGGAATACTCAACGCAACTCGATTTCAAAATTGAAGTTGACGATTGGGAACAATTCGTAAAATGGGTAGAGTTCTATTTCGAAACAAAAGGCATAACAGATGCGAATAAACAAAGGGCGATCTTTCTGACGAAAATTGACGCAGAGGCCTACGCGGTAGTATGAAAGGTATGCGCACCAGCAAAACCGAAAGACGTAACGCTAGTAGCGGAAATCATAAAAAAGGTAAACGAATACATAAAACCAAAAGCCAATGTGACAGTGCTTCGATCGAGGTTCCGGGAACGGATACAAGCGGAGAAGGAATCAGTGGCACAATACGTGGCCATACTACGGAATCTAGCGACCGAATGTAAATTTGCATCAGAAGATGAAGCAATAAAAGACCAACTGCTTAGCGGAATCCGGAATAAGGATATTAAAATTGCCCTATTCCGAATGACGGCGCTCACGCTTGACTCAGCGATTGGAACAGCAACAGCCATCGAAGAAGCACAAAAAACGGCAGACAAATTCAAGGTTGAAGCCGAAGAAGAGAATAACAACTCGAACAAGGAAGAGAAAACGGAGATCGACCGTTTACAAACACACGGTAGGAACCACGGGGGATAGCGAGGAAATCCGAGGAATGCGCGTACAAAGCGTTATAGACAGCTACGGTCACCAACTCAACGCAATCAACAGTATCGCCCATCGACATCAGGGCCGTCAAGGGGGCCTACGACAAGACCGCGATGCTTCTGCTGTGGAAAACCACACCATGTGAGGGACGATTGTTGGTATCGAGAATGGACCTGCAACGGATGCGGAGCACGGGGACATCTACAAGCCAATAGACCGGGAACCCGCGACAAAATTTCTGTCAAATCTTATTCACCGCCATATTAATAGAATTAGTTGTTTTAATCGAGTAAGAAAGGTACATGATATTGGCGAGGTCGGTCAGCGGTACATAGATGCAGAAAATTATAACAAACATGTAATTTTTGAACGTGTCCTTGTCAAATCTTATTCACCTTAAAACTTGTTTGCTAGTTAGTTTTTAATAGATAATTTATGAAAAAACGTTTCTTACACTTGGCAAGCAAAACAAAATTGTTCTTACAGGTTGTAAACAATGTAATATTTCACGAGGGTGATGTGAAATATTATTCACTTTGATGAGAGGTAAGTTTGAACTATAAATAATACGAAAAAAAAATTTTTACGGGTGAACGCGGACCAAACGAGTTCTTACACTGCTTTGAAACTAAAAATTAAGAGCGCCCACGACGCTCTTTTGCTGCAATGCGCACACGGTAATTTTCCTTTCATGTAGTATGTTAGTATATAAATCGGGTTTGTCAGTTACGAACATGCAAAATAGATGGACAATAAAATGTGGAATAATTTTTCATTGTATATTATTCATTCTTTTTATTAAAGTAATACGTATAATGTACAAAATCAAATATTCTGAATCTCATCGTCACTGTCTGAATCCTCAGAGGAGGAGTTCAAATTTATATCTGAATAATTTAATTCTAAGTCGTCCATAGAATGACCAATTTCATCGTCATCCATTTCCTCTGATTGATCTGAAATTACATAATTCATGAATATTTGCTAAGAATTGTAGAGGAATCAATTTTAAATAACAATACAATACCTTTATTTTCTTCATTTGGATTCTCCACAACGATGTCGTCGATACTTATTGGCATTTGATCGCCTTCAAACCATTTGAAGAAGCATGTGTCCTCCTCTAATTTCCAACCAAAGTCTTCCATCATGAGATGATTTATCTGTTGTCTGTGCGCGTTTCGCCAAATGTTTGCGATATAGATGGATCTCAGAATGTGTTGTTTTAATTCTGCTTTGCTAGGAGGTAGCACTGACCCATCAAAGTTTTTTTTCGTCATTTTGAAAATGTTCTCTTTATCACTTAATTTGTAAGTTTTACAAAAAGCCGCGACTCTCGCTTCATTAATACATTTCAGTTTACAATAACCGTAAATTTTACATACATACTCTTCGAACGCTACAATTGAGGTGTCAATGTTCAACTCGGTGACATTACAAAAAGTCTGAATAAATTTTTTATTAGAAATGGATGACGATGAAATCGGTCATTCTATGGACGACTTAGAATTAAATTATTCAGATATAAATTTGAACTCCTCCTCTGAGGATTCAGACAGTGACGATGAGATTCAGAATATTTAATTTTATATATTATACGTATTACTTTAATAAAAAAAATAAATAATATACAATGAAAAATTATTCCACATTTTATTGTCCATCTATTTTGCATGTTCGTAACTGACAAACCCGATTTATATACATACATTTATATACATTTATATAACATACTACATTAAAGAAAAATTACCGTGTGTGCACTGCAGCAAAAGAGCGTCGTGGGCGCTCTTAATTTTTAGTTTCAAAGCAGTGTAAGAACTCGTTTGGTCCGCGTTCAAGCCGTAAGAATTTTTTTTTGTATTATTTATAGTTCAAACTTACCTCTCATATAAATTTCAAAGTGAATAATATTTGACATCACCCTCGTGAAATATTTTATTGTTTACAACCTGTAAGAACAATTTTGTCCCGCTTGCTAGGTGTAAGAAACGTTTTTTCATAAATTATTTATTAAAAACTAACTAGCAAATAAGTTTCAAGGTAAATAAAATTTGACATACCCTCTGCTTTTTTTTTCACTCCCCCGCAGGGGTTGTCCCACCCTTCAGTTGTAAGAAATGACTTTTCAATATTAGAAGGATGTACTCTATCGAATATATAGGGTTTCCCGATGAATAAGATTTGACACAAATTTAGTGTTACGGGCTCCCGGTCTACAATTGCAAGGAGCGGACGCAACACGAGAAAAACCCGGTCAAGAAGATGCAGCAAAGCAAAGAATCGAGCGAGTCCGAGCCGGAGTCGGAATGGTATGCAGATTTGTTTTCGGTTAGAAAGAAATCGAGAGTAAATGTAATTCAATTAGAGTACAACCACAATTTCTATGGGTTAAGGTAGAAGGGCGAGAGTTGAACATGGAGGTCGACGGCGGCCCGGATGTCTCATTGATAAGCGAAAAGGAGTACAAGGATAATTTTGCGGAGATACCATTAGTCGCCTCGGATACAACACTAAGTTATTACGGGGGTGAAGGGAGCGAACCGATAGGAATGTTAAGAGATGTAAGCGTGAAATACGGTAAAATTAAAACGACGGAAAAACTATACGTGATAGGGAAGACCGGAAAACCCCTACTCGGGCGCAATTGGTTACATATATTAGGGTTGTGGCCGCTAGGGATAGAGCAGTCCAAACAAAAAATAATGGAATTAAAACAAATGAAACAACAGACGAAAGAAGAGGGGAAAATTCAAAAAACGGTAGGACAGCTCTTCACTAAGTATTCGCGAATTTATTCTCGCCGGGACTAGGGAACTAAAATAAACGGCCCGATTTGTGGAACAGAACCGGTTGTGGAACACTTAAAAAAAAAAAACTCTCATAAAATTTATATTTAAAAACAAAAATAAACAAAAAAAATTGCGTTATTATGTACAAGTCTTCAAGTGTATAATTATCTAGAACTAAGTACTGTTGCTATAAATATTTAAGTGTAAATAAAATTTTTTAGAGATGTTCGTCTCCACACCCGTGAAAATTGACTCCTATTCAAAGCAAAGCAGCTGATTTGGTACAGCTCGCAATTTGGTATAAACTATTAAATACACATAAATTTGCAAATCTGTATTTAATAGTTTGAATATTAAGAATCGTAGATTCTAATTTTTATCATTTTTTTATAAGTTCGATATTTTTTTATTTATTAAATAGATGTCCCCTTTTAGGAACTTTTATTTTTTCAATTGCCGTATTATGGAACGCTGAATGAAAGCGTTCCCCAGTTCCGGCCTTTGTATGCTCGCTTGATGGTCCTAGATTTTGGCATAAGTTTTTTATCGTATTATTAAAACAAACACAATTTTCATTGTGCATTATTATTCGAGTATACTTTTTTCGTCATTTCACAGCAAGTAAGTACATTGTAATGCAAAATTTTGTTAGAAAGTAACACGTAAACGAAAGATAACCTCAAAAAGACGTTGAGACGTTCTTACGCAAATGCTTGTTCCATAATCGGGACAAGATGTTCCAAACATTGGGTCAAGCTTGTTCCAGAGTCGGGACAAGATGTTCCAAACTGGATCAAGCTTGTTCCAGAATCGGGACAAGATGAGCGTATCCCGTTTGGACACGTAACGGTTCGACACCGCTTGATTAGACACGCACTTTTGGACACGTAACTATTGAACACCGCACGATTCGACACCGCATGATTCAACACTGCACGATTGGACACCGCACGATTGGACACCGCATGATTCGACACCGCACAATTTGACGCGAACATTGCACGATTCGACACCGCACGATTCGGCACCGCACGATTCGACACGAACATTGCACGATTCGACACCGCACTTTTCGACACGCACGATTCGACACCGCACGATTCAACACCGCACTTTTTGACACGCACGATTCGACACAGCACGATTCGACACCGCACGATTCGACACCACACGATTCGACACGCACAATTCGACACCGCACGATTTGACACGCTCGATTCGACACCGCACGATTCGACACCGCACGATTAGAAGCGAGAGCTGATATAAAAAATCAGAGAATAACAGAACTCGCAAAGAAAGATAATAAATGAAAAACTATTACGTTTTTTTTAATTGTGTTTATTTTTAATTTTATATATCATATACATAGTGTCATCATATACATAGTGTCTCAAAGCACTACCCAACGCTTGTCGAAAGGTAGAAGGAGTCGAGATTAACATAAAAATCGCCTACCATTTTGCGGCATTCGCAATAATTATCGATTTTTTAAATGTTAAAATCGGTTACACGACAGTTTCCCGAAAAAGTAGAGGGGATAACGGTGGTACAAAAATCCCTAGGCAACACAATTTAATTTTTGTAGATTAGTAGCACCGCGTAAGTAGTAATCTGTTAAGTTAGATGAAGCCTTTTTCAAAATATACGCGCACGAATAAAAAATAATCAAACCTTTTTGACACATGCGTGATAATGAAAGGACAGTATTTGTTATTTGTTTTCAAACTTTTACGTAATCTTCGGTATTTCTATTTTCTATTATTGTTAATTTTGTACAAATTATCAAAACTAATAGGAAAAAACAAAATACAATTATAAATATTTTATTTCCTTTTCTGTTTTTAATTTTCTTTTTCAGTAAATAATTTATATTGTTAGAATTGCAAGAATCGGTCTAACAACTTCTCCAATTACGTTGCATATAATGCATATATATATCTAAATTATGTTCCTATATATCAAAATAGTTCACGCATACACTTTCCACGCGAAAAGAGGTGCCACATGGGTTCATGACGCGCTTTACAAGCTCGTTTAAGTACATGCGTGGGCGGGGGGATTTTGCTCCCCTGCACCCCCCCTCCCCATGCATGTACTTTATAATTTCGCTTTACAACTTAGCATGTACTTTAAGTTGTAAAGCGAGTTCCACCCTGCCTACCGGCGGGGTGGGTGCGGGGGAGGGGGGCCGAAGAATAGTCAGAATAAATTAATAGATTATTTTATTAGTTTATCCTGACTATATTAAATTGTAGATGTTATATGCATACACACACACACACACATGCGGGGGTGCAAGGCCCCCCTCCCGCATCCATCTCCGCCGGTAGGCAGCGTGGAACTCGCTTTATAACTTAAAGTATATGCTAAATTGTAAAGCGAAATTATAAAGCACATGCATGGAGGGGTGCAAAGGGGCTTACATGCGTGAGTGCACGTGAACAGGAGGGCTTTTCTCCCCTGCACTCCCCCCTCCCCATGTGTGTGTGTGTGTGTGTGTGTGTGTGTGTGTGTGTGTGTGTGTGTGTGTGTGTGTGTGTGTGTGTGTGTGTGTGTGTGTGTATGCATAACATCTACAATTTAATATAGTCAGGATAGTTAGGATAAATTAATAGATTATTTTATTAGTTTATCCTGAGTATATTAAATTGTAGATGTTATATGCATACACACACACACATGCGGGGGTGCAAGGGGGGCCTTCGGCCCCCCTCCCGCATCCGCCTCTGCCGGTAGGCAGCGTGGAACTCGCGTGAGACACTATGTATATGATGATATATAAAATTAAAAATAAACACAATTAAAAAAAACGTAATAGTTTTTTATTTATTATCTTTCTTTGCGAGTTCTGTTACTCTCTAATTTTTTATATCAGCTCTCGCTTCTAATCGTGCGGTGTCGAATCGTGCGGTGTCGAATTGTGCGTGTCGAATCGTGCGGTGTCGAATCGTGCGGTGACGAATCGTGCTGTGTCGAATCGTGCGTGTCGAAAAGTGCGGTGTCGAATCGTGCGGTGTCGAATAGTGCGTGTCGAAAAGTGCGGTGTCGAATTGTGCAATGTTCGCGTCGAATTGTGCGGTGTCGAATCATGCGGTGTCCAATCGTGCGGTACCTAATCGTGCGGTGTCTAATCGTGCGGTACCTAATCGTGCGGTGTCTAATCGTGCGGTGTTAAATAGTTACGTGTCCAATAGTGCGTGTCTAATCAAGCGGTGTCGAATCGTTACGTGTCCACAAGGAGGTCACCCGACAAGATGTTCCAAACATTGGGTCAAGCTTGTTCCAGAATCGGGACAAGATGTTCCAAACATTGGGTCAAGCACGCAGATGCTGTGCCAAAATACCTATAATACATATTAGCTGCTTCAGTTTTTATTGATATTTAGCTTATAAATGGTCGATTTGAGATTTCAAAAATTGTTTCGATTTTTGGAAGAGTTGGCTTACAGAATTCGATAAAAATTTTTCACATTAATGTCTTTATTAATTTAAATTTGAATAACATCTGAAACGTCTACTGAATTCGTTCCATAATCGGGCTGTTTACCTTATACGAAATCAAAATTCGTGATTAAAATGAGAGTCAGAGCGGTACCAACGTATAAAACCGCAAACGCTACCCTTCGCGTTAAAGGACAAGGTAAGCGCGGAAATCGACAGATTAGTGGGAGAGGGAGTTCTCTCACCGGTAGAAACTAGCGAATGGGGGACGCCAATCGTACCGGTTGTAAAAAGCGATGGCAGTCTAAGAATATGCGGCGATTACAAGGTAACCGTAAATCCGAAATTGTTAATTGATAGACACCCATTACCCCGTATTGAAGACCTTATTGCGAATTTACAGGGGGGAGTTTTCTTTTCGAAAATAGACCTGAAAGAGTCCTACGCGCAGGTACTGGTGAGCGAGGAATCAAAACAAATACTAACGATAAGTACACGTAGAGGTTTATTCCAACCGAATAAGTTACCGTACGGCATAGTCTCGGCACCGGGATTCTTCCAAAGACAAATGGAGCAGATCTTTGCAGGAATGCCGGGCATAAGTGTATTCCTCGACGACATAATTATTACCGGCAAAACGCTGGAAGAAACCGTACAGAGAACGAGCCAAGTTCTTGATAAATTGAGCAAATGCGGGTTGAAATTAAAAAAAGAAAAATGTGAACTATTAGTCCGTAAAATTCGATATTTGGGCGTGGAAATAGACGAACACGGGGTACACGCACCGCAAGAACGAGTAGACGCAATAGATAAAGCACCGGCACCAACAACAAAAAGGGAATTGCAAGCTTTTCTGGGAATGTTAAATTACTACGCAAAATTTATCAAGAATCGGGCCACGAAACTGTATCCATTGTACGGTAATTTAAAAAGGGATAAATTTCACTGGACGGATACATGTCAAAAAGTCTTTGAAACAACTAAACAGGAACTAAAATCAACCGAGGTACTTATAAATTACGACCCAAATAAAAAATAAGTTTAACGTGCGACACATCAGACTACGGCGGCGTCTCGGCGATACTTGCACATTAGTCCAGTCAACTTAGCAACAATAGAAAAAATAACCGGAAAAAAGCTATAAATTGGTGGAGACCTTTATCTTGGCATACTATTGAACATACTAAAAGTCCGGACCTCTATTTGCAGGGCTCGATCCGCCATCTTGAAAAAAAGAGTGCTCCAATTCAGTTTTTCCCTCATATCTCGGTAATCGTTGATCCTATCGTAATAAAGGTTATTATAAAAAATGAAGCTTATTAAATTCTCTATAAAAAAGGTCCAATACATTTTTTTCATATCTTTAATAGTTTTTTTGTAATACATTATTGAATATATGGAAATTTTGTATTTTGTCTCACGCTGTCATAAAAATCACACTCTCGGTGTAGAATTTGTAAGAAAAAATATAAATAGACAAAAAATATCAAATGTGTGCGTGATATTTCTCGTACATATGAAAATTTCGCCTCTTATTATTTAAAATTGTTGTACACGACTAGTACTGAAGGTAGCGTCGTCTACAAGATTCATCTGAGCCGTTTTCTGAGGTTGTGAATCTGCAGGGCTATGATCATCATCTCGATCTTCAACATCGATTACGAAGAAATCGTTCTCGTCAAGCTTCCAATGCTTGACAGCTAAAGCTTCCAATAATTGTACTTCATTATATAATGCGCTAAAGCCCAAGCTAAATAGTAACGTCACTAGATTTTTGGAGCCAAATTTCCGGTATAAAAAAGCAGCAACGCTGATTAAAAGTCGAATATCTTTCCGAATTATGGCTGCAATTGTAGTGACTACTCGAAGGCGTTCTTTCCGTTCATTGACTTTTTTCCGTTCTTAAGAAAATTAAAAGAAAAATACGGTGACGAGATTGTTATAGCGACAAATAAGAAGATTACTACTATATGTTTCCAAAACAAAGGATATACAATTTTGTCGAGTTATTGGTATAAACAAAAGAAAGTCGATGAACAGGAAGAACGCCTTCAAGTAATCACTACAGCTACAGCCATACTTCGGGAAGATATTCGCTCACAAATCAACGACACATCTGCATATTCTTCAAGCGATGATTTTTTGACAGATGTAAAAGACTACATACCAAAATCCCTCAATATTTTTCTGGAAAACGTTATAGCTAAAGGAAGAGAATGCCCATCGCAGCAGCTCGAACAAAAATGCATTTCAATAGCGCACGCTATTATGTTAGCGACCAAGCCAAGATCTTTCTTGTTACCACTTTTAATCAGCGTTACTGCCTTTTTATGCCGGAAATTTGGCTTTAAAAATCTAGTGACGTTACTATTTAGCAATTATTATTATTATTAAATATATTAAATATATTAAATATAAATAAATAAATTATTAATATAATTAAATTATATTATAAATTATTAATATAATTAAATTATTAATATAAATAAATTATTAAATATATTATTATTAATTATTATTAAATATATTTAGCTTGGGCTTTAGCGCATCATATAATGAAGTACAATTATTGAAAGCTTCAGGTGTCAAGCATTGGAAGCTTGACGAGAACGATTTCTTCGTAATCGATGTTGAAGATCGAGATGATGATCATAGCCCTGCAGATTCACAACCTTAGGAAACGGCTCAGATGAATCTTGTAGACGACGCTACCCTCAGTACTAGTCGTGTATAACAATTTTAAATAGTAAGAATTGCTAAATTTTTATATGTACGAGAAATATCACGCACACATTTAATATTTTTTGTCTATTTATATTTTTTTTTACAAATTCTACACCGAGAGTGTGATTTTTATGACAGCGTGAGACAAAATACAAATATCCATATATTCAACATTCAACTGTGTATTACAGAAAAACTATTAAAGTTACGAAAAAAATGTATTGAACCTTTTTTATAGAGAATTTAATTAGCTTTATTTTTTATAATAACCTTCATTGCGATAGGATCAACGATTACCGAGATATAAAGAAAAAACTGAATTGGAGCACCTTTTTTTCAAGATGGCGGATCGAGCCCTGCAGATAGAGGTCCGGACTTTCAGTATGTTTAATAGTATGCCAAGATAAAGGTTACCACCAATTTATAGCTTTTTCCGGTTATTTTTTCTATTCGCTATATTTTGATCTGATTTGACTGGATTAAAGGGAGGAGCTGGAGAGGAAAAAAATAGTACCGCAAAACCAGACAGGATTCAGAAAGGAAATGGGAACCATAGATAACATTTATGTGCTGAACTATTCAGCTTTACATCTTCACCTACTAACCTTTGTATGAACTACACTGTCTGTTAAAATTGTAGTTTTTACCTCATCCACACTCTTAACCCAGCTTTTCTTTATGCCTATCAGAATTCCACCTATCGCTCTACCTTCCTTCTTTCGCCTCCTAGTATGCATGTTCACCCATTCATGTGAACCTGCCAATTTGTCCTTGATCCTCTCCCATCCCTTTTTCTCTAGCCACGTCTCGCACAATCCTATAAAATCATAACCTATAATATAATGCCAAAAATCCTTATCCTGCCTTTCTAAACCTGCTACACTTCAAAATAAAACCTTTCTCCTACTATTATTACTTCTCTCGTTTCTTCCTTTTTTCTTTCTCACTCTCTTCCTCTTCATCCGTCTTCTTCAGCTCTTCCTTTACTTGCCTACCTCCCTGAATTCTTCCATTCTATAATCATATTTTCTTCACCATTCTATTCGTACTTCTTTTTTTGTGATAAAACAGTTTTTCGCGCAACATAGAATATATGTATAATTATGAGCGTCAATGCATAGTATTTATGGTTTACATGTTACGTTCATCTAGTTACTTTTAGTTTATGAGTTTGTTCATTTTGCGTTCTCATACGTTTTGGGCGTCACAACCATGTCGCAGTTGGCAACCTTTCTTCTCCGTTTCTGGCATGCATCGCGCGTTCGTTTCCGGTAGTCGTTAAGTTCTGTATAAGAAGCGCACACGAGCAGAGATCGCGAGTTGTAATAAAAGTTAAGTTCGTCTCAATTAAAGAGGACGTGTAATTATTCTCTCCCTGCATCCTCGCCTCCCATCACAGTGTTAACACCTTGTATTTCTAATTTCCTACATCCTATCTTCACCCATTTTCCTTCCAGCTTTTCTTTCCTCGCGCGTTCTCTTATCAGTCTTTGCACCTCTCTTTCCTCGTACGTTAGATGGTCTCTTCCTCGTGGTCAATAAAGATTTTCTTGCTTCCTAGTTTCCTCTTCTCCTTCATTATCTTTTCCTTCGATTCCCAGCAGTCCATTTCCACAATAACTACCTCCTTTCCTTCCTTTCCTGTTATCTGCATCTTCTTCACCTTTTCTCTTACTCCGAATTCCCTCTCCAAAAATATCCCTGCTGTTTCCTTTAAACTCTCACTTTCTTCCTTTTGTAATCCTCTGATTACAAAATTGTTTTGTCTTTTCTTTTTTTCTCTTATATTTAATTCTCTCTTTTTTACTATTTCCGACACTTTTTCTACTATTTTTTCAATTATAATTTCTTTCATTTCTCCAGCATTAATTCTTCTTTCATTTGTTCCATCCTCAGAAGTCTATCTTCAAACTTATCCATTCTGTCTTCCAACCCTTTTCCTCTTTTGTTCCAACCATCCTCTAATCTGCTCATTTCTATACTCCCTCCATTCTATACGTCACTCGTTCACGCTCTCTTTCTAGTGTATCTTCTTAAGGGGATCCTGGACAGGCGACAATTACTGACAAAACAGTAAGGGCTCGTTCTTTGAAACGGCTTTATAGATTGCAAAATCCTTTTGCACGAGTAAAGTATAGGTACTAATGAAGAGTGGGAATGTAAAAAATTAGTGATAATTGAAAAAAAATGTAAAAATGCTGTCACCTTATAACCATATTTTCTAATATAAACAGTTGTATAGGTTATATGTACGAAATGAAATGTTCCCACTCTTCAGAATACGTGCATAAACAATAACGTACCGTTGAAATTGAGATTGAAAGCCTGAAAAAAAAATTTGGGCTTCGAAGAAATCGCATATATTTTCCACAAAAATATACACGCAGACTAGTAACCAAAGATGGCGCAGCATCGAACAAAGACAGATGTCATTTTGTTAGACAAAGACAGATATAGGAAAAACAAAATTAGAAATGTTGACATTATCGACATCGAGGAAGTTCGGCCGTCAGTCCAGCATCCCCTGTCTCTTCTAAATTGGAACGCATAACGTTATTCTCCCGCCTTATTCTCTCACCTAACCTCTTCCTCTCTCCAATACATTTAGCGCTCTTTTCCTACACTATTTAATATTTCCCTACTTTATCTATTATCTTATCTCAAACTTAAGTTATTCTTCCTACCTTTCTATCGATTTAGCGCCTACCTCGCCTCCTATTTCTCTCTAAACTCTAGCCTAACTTATCCGCAACTCGCACACGCATGCACAACACACACGCTCCACTAACCGAGTCCGCCTGCCAAATATTAAAATTATTTAATTTTAACATATGTAACATATTCTAGTGCACGCCGAAAAGAACGCGTTTAAGGTAGCTGTCTCGCTACGTGCTAGTCATGTGACTGTTTGTAGGTTTTCACGTTCAGAAATATATTTCAGGCAATTTTTGCTAAGGAAAAAATAATTTCATAAATTATGGTGTAAAATTTCATATGTGACAAAGTATGTTACTTTTTCCAAATTATGTGATTTTTCTCATTTGACTCCGTTTTGATCAGCTGATCATGCGAGTCGTCGAGAAAGGTTACAAGTGAGGTTACATCTCCTTTTCGATTGAATTTTGACAATTACTGAGAAAGGGTTTCAAAACGCATGACAGAGGTGACAATCACTATCCAATTCGGCTAAGAAAGACGAGCCCCATAACCTGCAACTACAGTGATTAGCCAGCGGCGTTGCCAAGTCTTCCCAACCTCACCTCGACCAAAAAATGTCTTCTCGATCACCGCATTTTCACTAAAATAAACTAAAAAATTAGCAGCGAAATCTCCGGTAACCTATATATTTTATGGTTGCATCGGATTCTTCGAAATCTAATGTACAAAAAGCAATGTTTTTTTCTCACTTCATCTAATCGAAAAATACGAAAATATGTGATTGAAACCGTGATAGAGCCTTCTTTTCTGTATGAAGTAATGCAAAATTTGTGATTTTCGAGATCGATTTTCTAGAGTAAATAGTCGGTAAGGAGCCACAGAAAAAATCGACTGCAAAGCTGATCATATAATTTGATATAAAAACCGAAATCGAAAACTTTATCTAATACATGCCCTGACGAGACAGCTACCTTAAGGTAGTTATAGTCCGTAACAACACAATCCAAAATTGTATACTCTAAATTCTAAACATCTGACTATTTACGGTTACAGGCTGAAAACTTTTGAATAGTTCTTTCCCTCACACACAAAACAAAAGACTATTCTTTTATTTTTCTCCTCCAGTCGTTTCTTTACATCAAATAATCACGAAAATCGCGGTCTATTTATTATTGTATTTCTAAATCTTTAAACGCGGTTAATAATTTTGGTTTTTTTTTACTAGTATTCTTAAAGTGTCCTACTATAAATCCGTTTTTCATCACTTTCTTAAAATTTGTTTTAATTATTGAAATTTAAAATACGCGATTTTCGTATGCTTCGTGCATGCAACACATGAAAAAAAAATGCAATTTTTGATAGCGATTATCTCGCGTTCAGGACGGTCAATTACTTTTAATTTGTACATGCGTGTAGATACCACATACACTAACATATAGTAAAATTTTCAAATTTTTCTTATAAATTGCGATTTACGGATTAACTACCTACCGGACCAACAAATTCATTGTTTTCCTACATTATCCGTTCTCAGTAGATTGCCAACATCGTTAGCAGACAAATAAAAATATTTAATAAATAATTATTTATTAAGCAAAATATTTAAAGGTAAAATTAATTCAATAATTATTATTTGAAAAAGATGTTGAAGAAAGTAAAGAGAAAATAAAGAATAAAAAAACCCAAATTCTAAATCTATAAATTATTGTCACTTATCACTTTGAAAAAATAAAAAATTATCGATATATATATATATATATATATATATATATATAAAATATATATATATATATATATATATATATATATATACCGGGTGTCTGAGACCACACGCCCACCCCTTTTCTTTCAAAAACTAAGCATTTTAGAGAAAAACGTTCCAGACAAAAATTGTATGGTTTTGAGGAGAACATAAGATGGTGTCATTAATTTGACCTTGGGTGGCATCGTTAAGGACAGGTCAAGGACACCTTTAGTTTCTTAAATGGAACCCCCTATTTTTTATTGCATATTCTTATAGCTTATGTCGAGAGCTTTCCAAAACACTATAATTAAGTATTTTTTCATTAAGTACTTTTCGAGTTATAAGGCTTGAAAGTTACAGTATTGTGACATAATATTTTGTTAAGTATTTATAATTCAAATTCCTTACTTTATATTTTTGCAAACAATATAAATCAATTAATGTAAAAAAACAAAATTTTCTTACAGAAAAACTTGTTGTGTAAGAGCGTAATGTGGCACAGTAGATAGCGCACTAATCTACAAAGCTGAAGAACAATTTTAATGGCATTTATAATGAGTGTAATTCTTTTACCGTTGTTAAGAACAATGTCTAAAATACCTGGAATAAATTATTGCGCGCTGTGTAATTTCTGTAGGCATTCATATTCATGCATTAAGTTTCATTCTTACAGAATATCTTTTCACCAAGTACATATTGAATTACTTTCGACAAAGACTTAAATTTAGCGTATACCATAAAAGAAGAGTACCGATTTTTTATTGCGTGATTGATAGTTATTGAAAAATTAAGATCAATCAAACGTTTCGGCCCTAAATCGGGCCCTCTTCAGTGACTCATATAAAAGTTAATGTGAACGCAACGACGCGGTATCGCAATGGGCTGATTACAATATCGGATATGCATGCGTACAATGGTATCGCAATCGGTTAATGCGAAACGCAAGCGCTCTTTCAATTCGGTCATACATACTGCGTCTAATAAGAGTGGTGAAGTTTCTTTAGATCCTACCTCCTTCATGGATAACATCTCCATGTCTCCCTTACATATACGGGAAAAGTGGTTTTTGAACTTAACCAGCATTTCCATCCCTCGCGTCGTTCAGGGCTTACTCCAGCTTGGTGACGGTTTTAGCCTTCCTTTCTCTGACAATAAGAGCAAGATATGCTTTGAATTTATCAAGAGAGTGGAGAGTAGTGCCTACAGATTACCGGCCATTAAGAAGGTTGGTCTGAGGAACTACACCTCCACAATTGTTAACAGGCTTTTCGATTCCAACCCTTTTTTGGACTCCATTGGGTTGGAGTTAAGATCAGCCTTGAGAGATACCAACATCTTTATCCGTCACCATCCCGAGATCATTTTCACGAGGGCAGACAAAGGCAACACTACAGTAGCTATGCTGAAGTCTGAATACATGGACAAAATGAGTGCTTTACTAGGAGAGGAAACCACCTACTCCATTATTGATAGAAATCCTACCAAAAAGATCATTTCAACGCTGGTCTCCCTCCTTACGCGTTGAAAAAATAAGAAATATATCACACAGCAGGAATATCGCACCCTACATGTCAGTGACGGCATCTTACCTAGGGCTTATGGCCTACCTAAGATCCACAAACCCGATTGCCCACTCAGAATCATTGTGTATTCTATTAACACTCCTCTGTATGACCTAGCTTCTTTCCTACAAAAGATCCTACACAAGAGTTTGCCTATAAATGGATCCAGCATCAAGGACAGCTTTACACTTGTCGAAAAGCTGAACAACAAAGAGTTTCCCCCTGCAGGGGGATCCATGGATTCGTGTTATTCTCTTTAGATCTGATGTTATCTCGCTTTTTACGAATGTTCCGACCGACTTGGTCATTGACAGCATATGTAGACAGTGGAATCTCATAGGTCCAAATACTAAATCACTGCGTGAAGAATTCGTAGCCGCTATCAAGTTCGTGCTTGATTCTACATACTTCACATTTGACAATGTCATTTATAGACAGACACACGGCAGTCCTATGGGGTCTCCTCTGTCCCCTGACGCTGCGGAGATTGTCATGCGGGATCTTGAGAATAAGGCCTTGAAACGACTCAAATATATTCCACCTTTTTATTTCCGCTATGTCGACGACGTTGCATCTGCGGCGCCCCTTGAGTTCTTACAAGACACCCTTAACATTTTTAACTCCATTCACAACAGGCTACAGTTTACAATAGAAATTAGTAATAACAACACCCTTAATTTTCTCGACACCACGATAATAGCTGCCAATGAAAGACTGATATTTGACTGGTATCACAAACCGACCTTTTCTGGACGATATCTCAGCTTCTTTTCCAGCCATCCAAACAGCCAAAAGAGGGGAGTAGCTATGGGTTTAATTGACAGGGCTTTCAAGCTATCCCATCCTAGTTTCCACCAAAAAAATCTGTCTTTGGCCATCACTTTCTTACTCGAGAATGGCTATCCATTGGACTTCGTTTTCGCGATAATTGTGAAAAAGCTTAGTTCTCTTTTAAAAAAATCTATCTCGGGGCTTCTGGACGATGAAGAGCCAAGCGGTAGGTCTTATCTGTCTGTTCCGTACGTAAAAAATATATCAGAAAAATTCACTCATCTCGCCAGTACTATGGATAAAAAACTGAGTTTTTACGGCTTTAATCGACTAAACGGCCTTATTAAAGTACACAAGGACACTGTCGATAACGTTTCTCAAAGCAACGTGGTGTATCGCATCAACTGCGCTGACTGTGATGCTTCGTACACGGGACAGACGGGTAGACTATTGGGAACCCGTCGAGTAAATCCGGGGGGACATTCTGTAGTGCAGATGCATTGTATGAATAATAACCATAAGTTTGATTTCGGGAGTGCCGTAATCCTTGACAAAGAACCGTTTCACATTAAACGCTTGGTTTCTGAAATGTTGCACATCGGTCTGCAGCACAACTACGGGGTCAATTTACAAACAGACACCGATTTTCTAGGCGAATCATACCTCCCGCTAATAAATAAAATAAAACGTCGCTCTAATGTTTAGGTAAATCCGCCGAATTCTCTTGTTGCGACCGTGTGCTCGGCGATGTATATTTGTTTATAATTTGTTATACGTTCGCGTGCTCTTGAGATCACGGCGTGCGCTTTGACCTCACATTCGGGGCTCAGATGCCGACGAACACACATCGTTCTCCACACAGCGAATATGTCAAAGACGTCTGAATGCGGTTCGTGTAGCACGCAGTAAGTTACGCATATTTTCCATCTTTTGTAATGGCCCTAATGATTACTGCATTCGGTAGTTCTGCCGGGCCACAGTTTGCTGCTTTCGTCTCTCCCTCTTTGATTCCCGCTGTCAATGCTACGTAGGTGCTTACCGGACATACGCGCCGTAACATACACACTTGAAGAGAGATCTGAACGCGCACCTAACGTCTTCAAAATGCGAATCATAATATCTGCGCTTGCGTTTCGCATTAACCGATTGCGATACCATTGTACGCGTGCATATCCGATATTGTAATCAGCCCATTGCGATACCGCGTCGTTGCGTTCATATTAACTTTTATATGAGTCACTGAAGAGGGCCCGATTTAGGGCCGAAACGTTTGATTGATCTTAATGTTTTAATGTTTTGACTGCAAATATAATTTTTCCACATATTCGATCCTGCGTCGGCTCTCATAGCCAATTATTTCATAACTTGTTTTACTCAGAGCCTAGGGTAGACCGGCAAATCTATATTTTACGTCACGTATACTATAGATTTTCAGTACTGAAAGTTGCTGACAGTGAATATCGGAATGCAGCCTAAGGCGAGCGGCTGCTACGCCGCCGCCGCGCCGGCCCGGGTTCGATTTCCGTTGATCTATTGCAAATCTTTTTTTTTACTTCATTTTTTTCTTTATTAGCATTAATAATAAAAATGTTAAATTGAAGCAAAATAAATAAATTTAATAATTTTAACAAGAAATATATATAAGGAAAATAAAGGGAAATGCTTACCTTACCTTTACAAAATGTTTTCAATACACAGTAATTAATAATAATTATTTCTCGTTGCTTTAAATGTTATAAATAAATTTGAGGACAATGCCTGGTATGCTGCAATACCAGGAAATATGAAGCATTGGGGCACATGGAGCCTATTCCTGATGAAAATTTATCTGATACGGGCGATGAGTTTTACCTTCCTCATCATGCGGTTTTACGCGAGGATAGCTTAACAACAAAATTACGCGTAGTATTTAACGGGTCAATGAAAAGTAGTAATCAAGTTAGTCTTAACGACGCTTTAATGACTGGTCCGCCTTTGCAGCAAGATCTAGTCATCGTATTAAAGAGATTCAGATGTCATCCATATGTTATTTGTGCAGACATTAAACAAATGTATCGGCAAATTAAATTAGCTCGTCAACATCGTAATTTTCACAAAATAGTATGGAGAGAGGCTTCTGAATTAAAATTTAAATTTAATAGACTAACTACAGTAACTTATGGTATTACATCAGCATCATATCTCGCGATTAAATGTGTACAAGAGACAGCAAAGAAAGATGGAAAAAAATATCCAAAGGCTCAAGCCGCAATATTGAAAAATTTCTATGTAGATGACCTGCTTACGGGTGCTGACACGGTTGAGAAAACTATTGAATAGCAAGGCAGATTAAAGAAATTCTGGCGGGGGAGCCTTCCATTTGCATAAATGGGCTTCAAATAGTCCAGATATAATATCAGAGATTAATACAAACGACACGTCAGCTTCTGAAATAAATTTAGATAAACAAGAAAAAAAGGTATTAGGCATTTGGTGGGATCACAAGTCAGACACTATTAAATTTGTTATCAACTTTAATTGCAAAAATGCTAAAGTTACTAAAAGAACAATATTGTCTACTATAGCTCAATTTTTTTATCCTTTGGGATTAGTTGCTCCTGTATCATTTTTAGTGAAAATTATATTGCAAAAATTGTAGTCTTTAAAATTAACGTGGGACAAAACGATACCACAAACTATACATAAATAATGGTTGCAACTTACTGAACAAATCTCTTTACTAAACAATTTAGAGGTACCCAGGAAAGTTATTTTCTATAGGCAAGAAATAGAAATACATGCATTCTGAGATGCTTCGCAATCTGCTTACGGCGCGTGTATATATATAAAGAGCACCGATAATTCGGGTAAATCAAACGTAGAATTGCTTTGTGCTAAGTCTCGAGTAGCTCCACTAAAATCTATATTTCTACCGCGCTTAGAATTGTGTGGCGCTTTATATATATTAGCAGCTGAATTATTAAATAAGACAAGTCAACTTAACATCAATGTCACAAGAAAATTTTGTTGGACTGATTCAAAGATAGTTTTAGCATGGATTTCGAAAGAAGCGCTAACACGTGGAAAACATTTGTAAGCAACAGAGTCACGCAAATTCAATATTTAACGGAAATTAAAGACTGGCATCATGTTTCCAGTAATGATAACCCTGCCGATGTAGTTTCGCGTGGTCTTCTGCCTGAAAAATTAATTGAGTCGAAACTTTGGTGGAAGGGTCCAGATTGGCTTCTTATGCTTACCCGTGTAAAAGGGCTAAAACTTTTGTTGATGATCAAGTTCTAGAAGCGCGGAGGATATTCGTTGCCGTCAATACAAATAAAAAAGTTAAATTATTATATAAATTCTCGAGTTATAATAAGCTCCAGCGAGTCATGGCATTTTGTTTGCGTTTCATACATAATCTTAAGAGCCCGACAGTTAAAGATAATGAAAAATTAACAACTGCAGAGCTGCAGAAAGCAACTATTAAAATTATAAAATTAATTCAACGCGAAGAATTCCTTCCCGAAATGGAGGATCTGTCTAGACAGCAATCGGTGGATAAGGCTAGCAAATTGTTGTCATTAAATCCATTTGTAGATGCAGATGGTGTTATTCGTGTTGGAGGAAGGTTGCGAGAGGCAAGTCTCGCGTTTGGCACTAAGCATCCAATAGTATTGTCACCCCGACATCATGTAACAAAACTTATAATAAAATATGAGCATATTCGGCAATTGCATGCAGGCGTGCAATTAACGTTAGCTCAACTACGGTTGCGATTTTGGCCTTTGAATGGGAAAAGTTTTGTTAGAGGCGTTATTCGAAAATGCGTTAAATGCTTTAGAGCGAATCCGACTCCCGTAGAGCAATTTATGGGTAACTTGCCATTGAGTCGAACTGAGCCTGCACGCCCATTCCTGCGATGTGGTGTCGATTATGGCGGACCGATTTTGATAAAGGAGGGTTCTGGTCGTGTGGAAGGCGTACGATAAAATCATATATTGCGTTATTTGTTTGTTTCGTTACTAAAGCGCTTCATATAGAATTAGTTTACGATTGCACCGCGGAAACGTTTCTCCATGCTCTAAAGCGATTTATTATATCAAGGCGCGGAAAGCCGAGTGACATCTACTCGGATAATGGCACAAACTTTGTTGGTGCAAATAAAGAATTGAAAGAATTAAGAAATTTACTACGTTCACAACAATTTGAGAATAAAGTTGTGTCTGAATTGTCTGTTGATCTGATAAACTGGCATTTTATTCCTCCGAGTGCGCCTCATTTTGGAGGTATTTGGGAGGTTGGTATAAAATCGACTAAATACCACTTAAAGCGAATAGTAAGAAATGCGTTATTAATATATGAAGAGATGTATACCGTACTGACCCGAATTGAATCATGTCTTAATTCTCGTCCTATTACCGCAATATCCAGTGATCCAAATAATCCTTGTGCCTTAACACCAGGCCATTTCCTTATTGTCCTCTCCAAGCTTTGCCTGAGTCAAATCTCACAGAAATTAATGAGCATAGACTTTCTCGATGGCAAAAAGTTCAAACAATGGTCCAACACTTTTGGAAGAGATGATTGACAGAATATTTGACGCAATTGCACCAAAAGACAAAGTGGAAGACGATAAAGTCTCCCTCCTCTCTTACTGGGCAAATCGTGGTATTGAGGGAGGACAACACTCCACCCCTGTGTTGGAAGCTGGCAAAAATCATTGACGTTCACCCTGGAAAGGATTGACTGGTTCGAATCCTTACATTGAAGACAAAGAACGGGATCATCAAGAGGCCTATCAACAAAATCAGCCTGCTACCGCAGGACTGAACCTCATGTAACATTGAAGAAGAATGTATTTTTCCTTCTGTATTTGTAAAATTAACTCATGATTGACTATAGTCAAAGATCTGTAAATTCTATAATTTACATTTATATCCAATTTATACATTCACGTTAAATCTATTCTATTGTACCAGTCAACGGAGAAGCATAATTTAGAATTTTAGTTTGTTCGTATTATTTGAATTGTATAAAGTCACCCCAAATAATTATATTTGTAATTTGATTCTAATTGAAATTATATAAGATTTTAATGGCGGGCGGTATGTACGATTTGTATTATCGACAGGACGATCTATGTTGTATTCAGTCACAGGATTATCTTCACCGTCCCGCGCTACCCTCATCCGCTAGTTTAGTGTTTGCCAGGCTCTCGTACAGACTAGATTCCGTTGACTCCTCAAAATAAAGTGACGAATATAAGTTACTTGGAAAGTTATTCTTTCTATCGGCGTTCCATTTCCTCACCAACAAATAAGAAAATAACAATAATTATTTCTTCAATTAACACAGCTTTGTATCCTCTTGCTAGTTTTTTACAAAAAATTATATCTGATAACATATCAAAAACAAGAAGTCATGTGAACAATAGTTTTGACTTATATGGTGTGCTTTCTGGTAAGAAAATTTCAAATTCAGATATTTTTATATCTTTGGATGCGACTTCGCTTTTTACGAATATTCCTCTGAATTTAGCCTTTGGCGAGTATCATCAAAAGGTGGTCACATATTAAAAAAGCTACTAACATACCAAAAAAAGAATGTTTAGCTGCCATTGAGTTTATATTGTCATCCACATATTTTACCTTCAATAATGTTATATATAAACAAACTTTTGGTACACCCATGGGATCTACATTGTCCCCGATTATAGCTGATATTGTTATGCAAGATTTAGAGGAAATTATACTCAAATCGATTGATTTTGATTTACCGTTATGTCGATGATATAATTATGTCGGTTCCACGTGATAAGGCTGAATACATCTTAGATTTGTTTAATAACTACCACGATAGACTTAAGTTTACGATTAAATATGAAAAAAACTGTTGTTTGAGTTTTTTAGATTTACAATTACACATCATTAATGACACCATAGATTGGTATCATAAAGATACTTTTTCAGGTAGATATCTATCTTATTATTCAAATCATCCAGATTGCCACAAAATTGGTACGATATTACAGTTTGGTTGACAAATCTATATTACTGTCCCATCCTATTCCAATCAAAGAATATAAAATTATGCATCGGCTTATTAAGAAACAACGGTTATCTTTTGGATTTGATTTTTAAAGAATCAACTTAAGATTAAACACATTATTCAATGGTAAACTTAAACAGAACAGTACTGTAGATATTGTCGACAACGATGAGATCGATGAGAATGATTCAGATAACAAAAGAAGGAAAGTTGGAGAAGGAAAAGAAAGCAAGAAGAAAAAATATTATCATAAAAGAGCTGAGTGTGGAGAAAAGGGAGGGGAAAGAAGAGGTAGAGAAGGTGTTGAGAGGGATTTAGAATTACAAAGTAAAATAGGAAGAACAAAGAAAATCGGGAAAGGTAAAGAGGAACGGGGGGACATGATCTGGTGGAGATAGAGAATGAGGAAGAGAAAAGGAAGATTATGAAAAAGAAGAGAAAGTTGGAGAGTAGTAAGATATGGATTGAGGATGATTTAACATGAGAAGAAAGGAAGTTGAGGTGGTATTTAAGAAGAGTAGCTAGGGAGGTGGAAAATAAGGGTAAATAGGGTATGGATAGCATGTGGGAAATTAAGGATTAATGGATAATGGTATGTAGTAGTGGAATGACAAAGTAGGGATTTTAAGAAATAATAAAGGTGAAAAGAGAGAGAGAGAGAGAGAAGAGGGTAACGGGAGAAGTTTAGAGATGGGTGAAAGAGAGGAGCGGGGGACGGAGGATGTGAAGATAAGGAATGGAAGAATTGGAGTAGGCAGGAGGGAATGGGGAGAGGATAGGTTAGGTGCGGAAAAGGAGGTTAAAATAACGTTTTGGAATGTAGCAGGGGTAAGAAAGAAGGATAAAAAATTTTGGAAAGGGTTGGAGAAATGGGACGTGATAGTGTTAATGGAGACATGGCTGGAGGAAAAAGGTTGGAACTGGATTAGAGAAGTTGCCAAAAGATTATGAATGGCGAATGCAGGGAGCAAAAAGAATAAATAAAAGAGAGAAAGCAGGTGGAGGAATTTTGATAGGGATAAGAAAGAGGATGGTGGTAAGAGAGAGAAGAGACGATGGGGGAGAGGAGATAGAGGTAATGACGACTGGAAAGATTGTAATAGGAAAGGAATACTGGAGGATAATTGGGGTGCGTATGTAAACGAGGATTTAGAGAGAAAATTGGAGATAATAAAGAAGTGGATGGACGAAGAAGAAGGTAGAAGGAAATTAGTAATTGGTGGAGATTTTAATGCAAGGACGGGTAGGCAAGGGAGTAGAGTTTGGGGAGAGGGATATGATAAGAAAGGGGAGAGAAAATCAAAGGATATGAAAACAAAAAAGGGATGATGCTAGTAAACTTTATTAGCGAGAGAGGCTGGGTGATTTCGAATGGGGAAATAAAGGGAAATAAGAAAGAAGAGTTGACGTACACAGGAGGGAGGGGAGAATCAGTAATGTCATCGATTATGTGTTATTGAATAAAAAGGGGTGGAAGAGGCTAAGGAAGTTAAAGGAAGGAGAAAATGTAGATTCTGACCATCATCCAGTAACAGTATGGATAGAGGGAATGGAGGACAGGGTAGTCAAAAGAGAAGAGGGCGGAGGGAGGATAAGGGATGTGGGAGGAAAATGACAGAAAAAAATACAGAGAGAACTTGGGGAAGGTGAGTAGAGGGAAAGGTGAGGTGGAAGAGGAAATAGAGAGAGTGAGTAAAAGGCTAAAAGAGACAATGGTAAGAGGAGAAGAATGAGAAGAAAAAGAAAGGTAGGGGATAGTGAGACAAGTGTAAAGAAGTAAAAAGAAAGGTAAGATGAAAATTAAGAGAGTGGAGGAGGGGTAGATGGGACAGAGAGAGGTATAGGTCAAAAAGGTTAGAATATAATAAATTATGCGAAAAAAGGAGGAAAATGAAAGATGGGAAAAGTAGGCTTATGAGGCGAGTAAAGAAGGGAAAGTGTGAGAGGTGGTGAATAGTGAGAGGCGGAAAAAGAAATGGATAGATGGAGGGATTGAAATAAAGAAATGGGACGAGTATTTTAAAAAGATAATGGGGGAATGGGGAAGAGAGTTGTTAAAGGGATGGAAGAAAAAAAGAAGTTAGATGAGGAGCCGGAGATAAGTAGGCAGGAAATAAGTAAAATAATAAGTAAATTAAGAAATAATAAGGCAATGGGATGGGATAAAATACCGAATGAAGCATAAAAGTATGGAGGTGAAGAATTGGAGAAATGGATCTGGGAGATATGTAATAGGGTTTGGAAAGAAGAGGGATGGCCGAAGAAATAGAATGAGGGAGTAATTGTGCCGATGCTAAAGAAAGGAGATGGTGCGCTGGTAGAAAATTATAAGGAGATAATACTAATGCCGACGCTGTATAAAAATGCGTCGGTATTAGCTGAAAGATTGAGAAATGATGTGGAGAACAAGAAGTTATTGCCATAGAGTCAAGCGGGGTTTAGGAGAAGGATGGGTACAATTGATAACATATATGTATTAAATTATTTGATAAATAGACAATTAAGTAAAAAAAAGGAAAACTGGTAGCACTATTTTTACGCAAAACGCAAAGTATTTCTATCTATGATTCTATCTATGTTTGCATTAATGTTGTTATTTTATTTTGATATCAATAATAACATCAAGTTAAAGTGAACTGCAACTAAAGTTATTATAGAAGAGTATGTTTTTGTTTCGCCAATAATTGATTAACGAGAAAGACTCTATTTTTATAATTGACAACGTTTGGCTAGTGTCGTGACAATTCGACCATTGGTTGTGGTCGGATTAATCGTCAAGACTTATTCAACCATATTATACACCGTTGACCTAAAAATCGGTGTTTCCATCTTTTGTTAGTAAGATGTGTTATTGCTTTAAATATTACCACATGCTTCAGTGGTCGAATTGGTACGACGCTCTACACGGGATGAAGAAAGTTCCAGTTTTGAATCCTGGCTAAGGTAATATTTTTTGCAATAAATTTAAAAATTTAATTTAATAAAAATAAGATACTTATATGTAAGTATCAAGGATTATATCAATTTAGAAACGACCAAGATCCATGGTCGAATAAGTCTTAACGATTAATCCGACCAAAACATTATGGTCAAATTGTCACGACACTAGCCAAACGTTGTTGATTATAAAAATAGAGTTTTTAAAGTTTATTATTGTAAATATTATTTTATGTTAAATATTATATAATAATAAAATAACGTGAAAGTAAGATAAAATACCTGTGTAAGTTCTTTTTTTAACCAATATTTTTGTAGTTGTATTAATTAATTTAATTTTTATAAGTTTATAGTATTTTGTTGAAGACAGTCTCGGCCTTTTTTAAATTTTCTTTTTTTCGAAACAAACTATACGCGATTTGAAGGAAGTTGGTTGACATCCCGCTGCGGAGCAGATGACGCGGCAGGGGGAAAGCATATAGGTTAAATTTTCGTCGCGTGAAATAATAGTATATTGTGCACCAAGGGGCGAAAGTAATGTTTTTCAAACGAGTGTAAAGTTTACCGCCCGAGCCGAAGGCGAGGGCGGCGAATTACACGAGTCTGAAAAAGCTTTCAACCCGAGGTGCACATGCACACGATACTTTTCACAATACCTTTACGGAAAGTTCAACTTCCATGCCTACAGAGAAGTGAGAGTGACCAATTTCACGCCAGGGCTTAATTTATCAATGTTGTTCCCTAGGGAGGAAAGTAAGCCCTGGCGTGAAATTTAAACACTTAAATACTTTTAAAGCGCGTCACTAATCTATACGCCGAAGGCGTGATCGGTTTCATGTATGCGTAAACTATTTCGACATATATATTAGTCATTATTTATGCCTTCCAATACTCAAAATAGCTGCTATATATTTTCCAGACTTTTTTTGTTAATAACTTTTTAACGAATAACGAGCGCGGGCTGAAAACTTCTGAAGGTCACTCAGGAGGGTGAGCTTGACAACATACTAAAATATCAAGGTCGTCCAAGGTGGTCCCCCCATTTATACAATTACCCAAATTTTAGCAAAAACCAAATAAATATGTAGAATGCATTCAATTGCTATTTCTTAAGATTTAAAAAGAGTTGTTTGTACAATTGAAACTCAAATACGTTATCATCCACGTTGAAATGTGGCAATAATAAATGTCCCCGACAGCACATATAACACTAAAAGATAACGAAAAAGATGTCTTTATTAAGTTATCTTTTCAACAAAGTGAAAAGATGTGTGAAAGACACCTTTTAATGTGGCAAGATTCCGATAACTTTGACGCCTTAATTTGACGATGGTTTCTGGTAGTACTTTTAACGCTGAACAAAAAATTATATAGGTCTTATAGGCCTAACCGCTCTGGTTTTCGAGATATACAGTGTTAAAGTTAAAAATAAATAATAATATAAATTTTTAAATAATACTTTAATTGTGTGTGTATAAACAGTACACACATAGGCGGGGGAGGGGCTACCGCCCTTCTCCCGCAAGCAGAGGGGTAGGGGTGAATCTCGGTTTGCGTGGAAAGTTGAAAACACGAACTGTGACAATAATCGACCTTGTCGTTTCGCCCTATAATCAAGTCAGGGGAGAAAGGGTAGACCTCGCAATATCTTACGTTTTTGTCTCGAGTGGAAAATATATACGTGTTCTTGTTTACATTCTTTACGTGAAGCACAACAGTATTTGTGCTTGGCATAGATATGTTCAGTTTGCTATAGCAGTATCTGTAACAGAAATAATTTGTTATAGCAGAGTAAGCAGAAAATAGTTAGGGTATTGAAAAGTGGCACCTCGTGGCACCTCGTTTCGGGTGGAAAGTGTATGCGTGGAGGCAGTAGGTTCCGCCGGTTACATGTCTCCCGGCCGTAATATCACGCGACAAAATATCCCAGCCATAAGATCCCTGAGACTAAATATACCGCGACAGTATAGGGTAGAGCGGGGTTAAAAGTAACGCGGGGCGAAAGTAACAACTCAAATATCTATAGTTATATAGGCATAGATGCGCATGCGTCTGTTGGTTAACGGATGAAGCTAAACAATAAGCTATAACGTGTCTCAGAACGCCTGCGGCCTGGATATTGAGTCAACAGACGCATGCGGATCTATGCCTATAACTATAGATATAAATACACATTAATCATTTGAAATACAAATATAAATCGCCTCATACTACAACGTTCTGACCAGTACCGTGTAAATAGTCGAGTTACTTAGAGCGATTATAAAGTTTCACAACATTTTTCAACCACAGATCATCAAGAGACACGGTAGTGTCTCGTGCCAAGTATGTACACGCGAAGCGAGACCGACCGTGACTCTTTTACGCGACGCGACGGGTTGCGAGTACCCGAGAGGTTGAGATCTCGATAACGAGTGAACGGATCAAGTTCTAAGTAGGCAAAGTCGAAATGTGAACATTTTATTTTAAGATACTTTCTTCTTCTACGTCGACCGCTCTCATTCAATATTATTATGATTATCAGAGGAATGTCACTTTCACTTTTTCGACGCTGGCGGCGCAGGTATCGCCAGTTTCGATATTGCGCGCGTATTTCGATCGATCTAGTAGGTAAATTAGGTCGCTAGACTTATCGGTCAGGAAGAAGATTTCTATTTAGGTAAATTAGGTATATATATATATATAATATATATGTAGTCAATTGCTTCATGTTTATCTGGAGAGATTTCGTATCTTTACATCGTATTAATTACCACCGCTGCTGGAAAAGAAGGTTCTCTACGCTTGGCAGAAAGTGCCGCTAGGGAATTTTTAAGTCGATTCTTATGAATCAAGCTTGAATTTGATGTCTATGGTAGCTTTATATTTTTTTCACAAAATTATATTACCTAACTTAACTCAAGTGACATGTATTTCAAAAAAAGATGTGAAATCTTTAAATTAAATTGCGCCAATTGTAAAGAAAATATGTATATTGCTTTGAAAGATAATTGTTATGCAACTACTTTAAAGAAATAAAACCCAAGTGGTATCTTCGTATTCCTATTCAAGGGTCTTCCTATTCTAAACCCAAGTGATAATAGCTTCTTAATTTTCTTTAACAAATTTTTAATATTACAAAAAATCATTTTAATTACAAAGAATTAAAGAAGTAACAGTACAAAATAAAAATATTTAATTAAAACAAAATAAATAAATTTTTCTTGTGAAAAAACTTGGCGCTGCTTTTTTACTCCTGTCGCATTCTTCCCTAAATTATGTTTGATTTTTATTCAATCAAAAATCTTAGTACTAATGTTTAAATTTTAATGTTTAAATTTCAAAGTCTAGCAGCGCCAAATTTTTTTACAAGAAAAATTTATTTATTTTGTTTTAATTAAATATTTTTATTTTGTACTGTTACTTCTTTAATTCTTTGTAATTAAAATGATTCTTTGTAATATTAAAAATTTGTTAAAGAAAATTAAGAAGCTATTATCACTTGGGTTTAGAATAGGAAGACCCTTGAATAGGAATACGAAGATACTACTTGGGTTTTATTTCTTTAAAGTAGTTGCATAACAATTATCTTTCAAAGCAATATACATATTCTCTTTACAATTGGCACAATTTAATTTGAAGATTTCACATCTTTTTTTGAAATACATGTCACTTGAGTTAAGTTAGGTAATATAATTTTGTGAAGAAGAAGATAAAGATTTCACATCTTTTTTTTTAAATACATGTCACTTGAGTTAAGTTAGGTAATATAATTTTGTGAAAAAAAATATAAAGCTATCACTTAGGTTAGATATATGTCACTTGAGTTAAGTTAGGTAATATAATTTTGTGAAGAAGAAATTAAAGATTTTACATCTTTTTTTTTTAAATACATGTCACTTGAGTTAAGTTAGATAATATAATTTTGTAAAAAAGATATAAAGCTACCACTTAGGTTAAATTTTTGAATTTACAAAATACATTGCGTGTACTTGGCACTTTTTTTTACCTATTTTGAAAAAGGTAATTTTGTACTGATAATCAACATACCGTTTGGGTCTTCTCGATCAAACGTTTTAGCCAACATTTTGTTGTTCGACTATTAATTCAGTTAAATTTTGCTCAGCCTTTAAACAATCTATGAATTTACCTATCTGCATGATTCGCACTAATTTGCTCATTAAATGACTTGTGCCATCCTTCAACAACGTTATTTGTTCTCGGTACATCGTTAACAACTGCATCATAGTTATTCTACATTTTAATGTCAAGCAGAGCCTTCCAGCGTTTATTACGACGAAGTAGACCAATCCAGGTATGTTTATAATAATCTACAACTTCGCGCAAGTCATCCCTTATGAAAAAGTACACTCAACTTTGATGGTCAACACCTAGGGGTCGATTCTGTATCTTGAGACGAGGTGAAAATTACAAAAGTGAGGAAATTCACTAGAAAATCTACAATTTCATTTGTCGAAATCTGGTAAATCTGTTTATTTTTGTAATTTTCACTTCGTCTCAAAATACAGAATCGACCTCCTGAATTGAGTGTTAACACTAAACTTACGCCCAAATTTGGTGTTAACAGTGTTAACTTTTAATTTTCTATGTCGATTTAATCAGTGTCGCCATGATCCCTTTATCGTTGGGTGTCGTTTAAATGTTATTGTGTTAATTTTTGTTAACCCGGAAAAAAATATTCATATATGATCATATATAATCATATATGATTGGCCATATATGGTCAGATATGGAAATTGGCCAGATCTGAGGATATATGATCTGGTATTATTGTATATGTTAATATCTGATCAGATATGATCAGGTATGATCAGATACGAACTGACACAGTTCAATTTGGACATATATATTTAAGTAAGTTTCAGAACATTGTTATATATTTTCAAAAGTTATTTTTTAAGTGTGCCACTTTATTATAAAAGAGTGGACTCCACGATACAACTGATCATACAAAAATTGTGCCGCTTCATAGCGCGAGACAGTGTCGTGTCTTTTGATACCATTCTTATAACACTGTTGGTCAAATTTTAAATACGAGAAACAGATCCCATCGAATGCCATCTATCGGATACTTTGAGATGCAATATCTGATCTGATCATATATAATCTTATATGACTATATAAGTTCATATATGATTATATATGATTTTCAGTTTAAATTATAAGATATTATGTTTGCAAAATAATACGATTAATATATTTATTTATAAGAACTATAATATATATTATATAACAGTTTTTTTCACGAAGGTAAAATTTCATTATTTATAAAAATATTTGATAAAAATTAATATGTCAATTAAAAAAGATTAAGTGTCTTATGCAAAATTAGAAAAAAAGAAAAATTTAAAATAACACAAGCAATGAGATGCCGTTTTTGGTCGAAGTGGATCTGGGTGCTTAATAATATTTCACAATATCAATTATTATTAAATACATTTTTTAGTTTTTTAAACTGCGTGCCAATATGGACTTTGTCGGACTTAAAACACATATATATACCCGGGAAAAAATATTCATATCTGACAGTATATATTTATATATGAACATGTAAAACTTATATATGTTCATATATGTTCATATATAAATAAGATATGAACAGATATAAGTTTTACATGCCCATATATAGAGCATATATAATCATATATGGTTATCTATTGCCATATATGATCAGATCGTATATTATACATGACACAAGATCTGATCATATAAGTTCATATATGGTCAGACATATTATTATGTGTAGCAGATATGACACTATACATAATCGTATCTGGCCTTACATGATCGTATATAAAGAATGTTTGGCCATGTATTATCAGATATAATTATATATGGTCATACATAACTATATCGGCACTGTACATGATCATATATGACAAGACGCGATGTATATATGATCAGACTGGGATATAATGCGATATAAAATGTCCGGGAAAAATATTCATATCTGACAGTACATGAACATATATAAATGAGATATGAACAGATATAAGTTTTACATGCCCATGTATAGAGCATATATAATCATATATGGTTATCTATCGCCATATATGATTCTGATCACCATATATGATTATATATGCTTTATACATGGGCATGTAAAACTTATATCTGTTCATATCTCATTTATATATGTTCATGTACTGTCAGATATGAATATTTTTCCCGGACATTTTATATCGCATTATATCCCAGTCTGATCATATATACATCGCGTCTTGTCATATATGATCATGTACAGTGCCGATATAGTTATGTATGACCATATATAATTATATCTGATAATACATGGCCAAACATTCTTTATATACGATCATGTAAGGCCAGATACGATTATGTATAGTGTCATATCTGCTACACATAATAATATGTCTGACCATATATGAACTTATATGATCAGACCTTGTGTCATGTATAATATACGATCTGATCATATATGGCAATAGATAACCATATATGATTATATATGCTCTATATATGGGCATGTAAAACTTATATCTGTTCATATCTTATTTATATATGAACATATATGAACATATATAAGTTTTACATGTTCATATATAAATATATACTGTCAGATATGAATATTTTTTCCCGGGAAGTGTCAATTGACGGCTTGGTTTATTGGAAAAGTGTTTCAGATATAAAAGTTGAAAGGTTTGAAGGGGGCCAATAGATGATCTTATTGGATTTTGGATCCAGGGCCTGTATTGAGCCCAATAGGGCCCAAATCAAATTTTTTAAATAAAAACATTGCCATTATATAAAATGCAATATGAATAAAAAATTATATTGTATTGGCAGACATATGGATATGGTAAATATTTTTTTATTTGACCATTACAATAATTGCGTTACAATATTAATTTTTTAAGGTTTCTATTTCCATTAAATAGTTACTTTATAACTGTAAAAGTCACAACAAAATTCCTGTTTGTAATTTGACAATTTTGAAAATTAAAATATTATATAACATTAGGTACATTTTCAGTACTACATCCGCTCATTTATTAAACAAAAAGTTAAATTAAGCAACTAATTAAATTATTAATATTAAATATTAATACAATAAGAAATTTGTATTTACATTTATTAAAATAAAAAATAAGTTCAATTATGAAAATAAATATTAATAATTGGACTTATTAGAAATTAAATAATTTGTTCAGATATTGCGCTCGAATTCTTTTCGCGTTTTACAACGCCCGATCGTTTCACGTTTAGATGGCGCGACGCGCGAGTCGCCACTTTCAAAGGGCCCCCGCCTCCTTCCTCACTTGTTAGGTGTCATGGCCGCACTTGCTTGCGTTTCTTCGAACGTATCGAGTCCGTTGCCTTTTTCTTGACGGATTGATCGTTGCGGCGCGTGTTCTGGAGACCAACCGAGCGAGAGTCGGATCACCAGGGAGCTGAGCTCACCGCCAGGAAAGGGTGCGGCAGCTAGCGTCCGAGAGGGAGGATCGAGGCGAGAAGTCCGGTCCAGCGAGCGGAGCCCTTAAGAGATTCTCATTGGGACGCCATATTTGTTACTTTCATTTGAGGGTTCATTTTATACCATCATTTTTAAGGATTATAACCATTAATTGAAGGTTAACTATCACTTGAAGGTTAACCATCATCCAAAGAAAAACCCTTAAAGTTGAGTGTGATTTTGGACCGCCAATTAAAGGTTAACCATTATTTGAAGGTTAACCTTCAATTGGCGGTCCGAAATCACACCCAACTTTAAGGGTTTTTTTTGGTGTTTTTTTAACGGTTAACACCAAACGTTGAGTGTATTTTTCCATAAGGGATCACGATTATCAGTAAAATATTCAGAATTTTTAAGTACTTCAAACGCATTGATCACATCAGGAATAGGTACAATTTTCCCCTTTATTAATAACTTTGAAATGTTCTGGTATTTCAAGATTTTCTACATTGCTTGGGTTCATTAATTGAGGATTAGCGCGTGTCCTCGTCCGTTGTACAATTCGATATAAAGACGAAACACTTGGCAATTCAGCAGCAGCCGATTTGGTTATGTTAAAAATTACAGCAGACACAATCGCACCTGTACTCTCTGAGGACTTTGCGGCTTGTTTTTTCATATTTGCAATAGCTATTCGCGACTCAACATATCCAACATTTGGACCATGATTGTGTTCAGTCATTTTCATAACTGTTCCTGAAATTCAAAAAATTACACACGGAACAATAACGAGAAGCAATAAAACCACTTACCATTCCAATTCATTGAAAATGTGTATACTCGACTGCGACAACTATCCTCATACTTAATGCATCGCCAGACAACATCAGTATCTTCACGATGTAGGGGAGACCGGGGCTAGACCGTCTGGATTTTTTCGGTGCCGATTTTTAATAACAAAATAAATAATTTAAGTTAAATATTGTATACCACTGTAAAGAGTGAACCTTTAGCTACAAAATTTATATAGGAAATTTTTGTCTACGTCGCTTTGTTTAACCGGTATAGAGCAAAAACGACAACGGTGCAAAAATTGAAATCTCTAAAATGTCGGGTCTAAACCGTCTACCCCCCGGGGCTAAACCGTCACACTACATTTTCAATACATATACGTACATCTAATCCTGAAAAATGATAGGATACATTTTAATAATTGTTTTTGAAGAAAAAAATATAAAAATTTATTTGAAACTGTTATGCGAAACATTATTAAAGAATAATTGTTTTACCTATTCCATAAAACAATTAAGGCACGTGAATACAGATCCTGACGAGCGCACGACGACGATGACGACGGCCACGACCACCACCACCACCACCACCACCACCACCACGACGACACCGACGACGACGACGACGACAACGACAACGACGACGACGACGACGGCCACGACCACCACCACTACCACGACGACGACGACAACCACCACCACCGACACCACCACCACTACACTGACACTGACACAACGACCAACAACGACGATCTACCGCGACCGGGACGATCTACCACGCGCGCGGCATGTCAACTCTCGCGCGGAAATCGCGGAATCTCAGAGCCGTGCCTCGCCATACCTCGCCGACGTGCCATGAGCGCGAGCGATCTCGAAAACAACGGTCCGCCATCTTTTCGGTCGGCCAAAACACCCGTTTTGCGACGATACGTGCGTACCATTTCCCTCCTATACAAACTGATGCACGTGCAAGGGAAGACAGAATCACGTTCGAGGGAAACCTAACCTGAAATCGCCGTGAGCTGAAGTCGTGCGCTCGGCGCGCCACAGTGACGAGACAGACGGATTAGTCCCGGGTGCTTACAGACGGATTAGCTTCAAACACAAGTTTCAGGTTTGATCGCCCACGAAATATTAGACATCAACGAAAATGAAAAAACTACACTGGATTCGTGTTCAGCATGCATTACTCTTTATATGCATCACGTACCTCGAGATTTGGAGAGCAAATATTATTGCAGATATTATAAAATTTCCACGCGCAGAAAATTTCACTTTCACCTTCCGAAAACACATTTGCTCTCGTAAAAATCACGGCAGGTAACCTGCCGAAACTCCGTTGGTTACATGGGTACCATAAGCAGCGTTTACAATGTTAATAGCGACAGAGAGAAACCTGAGAGCGGCCACCGGGATCATTCCGTTCCAGCGGACGTGATACTGACGCGCCGCCTGAGAAAGTGGACGTCAACTACGTCGTTACGCTCGGTAACGGTACACACATGGTTCGTGTCCGTGCTATGGTTTGTGTCCGAACTACTCAGATGGAGGGGATATGCCAGTCGGCTGACTCGGCACTCGGCAAGCTTCGAGCGGGGAGAGAAGGGCAGACATACGATCTGCTGTCTCTTTCTCGCTTGAGCTGGCTTGAGCTGTGACGTAGCTGCTTAGCACACGCTGGCTATGCCACAATGCCATGCATTTCGGGTATCGCTTCTCGCGTCTCGCCGAGTCTCGAGTTGGCAAATCGACGATACGTTACATTTACGTTTATATATTTACACAAATTTCAATTTTTATATTTATAAATAAATAAATAAATAAATATTATATATATATATATATATATATATATATGTAGGTCCAGAAGTATGTTCCGGGATTTTTATTTTTTACATCGGTATATTCCAGGACATTTGGCAGTTTCCAGGACTGTCCTGGAAAAAATTCATGTCCTACGGCACGTTTCGGGACAATTTTTTGAATCTGATTACATATATATGCGTTATATTCCAGGACTGTACATTTCAAAAAACGTAAACAGTCCCGGAACATACCTCTAGACCTACATATATATACATACATATATATATATATATATACATATATACATATATATATTTGAAATTTATAAATATAAAGATTGCAAATATAATTAATTAAAAAAATATTTATAAACATAAAAACTAAAATTCGTATATAAATGTAAT